>NC_067403.1:108768218-109072385 GCF_016432865.1 Antechinus flavipes
ATTTTTTTCCAATGGATAGAATAAGAGGTAGGAGAAAGAAAAAAATGCTGGAAAATATAAAACATTAATACTTTAAAAGTGAAAAAGAAAACAATTATTCTTGAACCATGTAGTAAGTACCTTTTCTGTTTTCCTAATCCTTCAACTATTATCAGTGGTGATTTACAAATTACACTATTGTATGAAATTCTTCTGAGCCTTGTAATTTGATTAAGGGAAGCTAACAAGAAATCTGATCTTTTCTGTTATCTTTGGTTTCAATCATGGCTCTAGAAAATCAACAAAGCAATAAGTAAATTATTGATTTGAAGTGTTTTCAAATTTCTGAGGTATTAATAAAAGCTCACTAGAAATTTAAAAAAAAAACTATTCTCACCAACTATAGTATGAAATGGCTATAGCATGCCACTGGTTTCAATTCTCTTTAAGTAGTTCAAGCTTCTCATTGTTGTCTTTACCCTTTACATCCTAAGAAGTGGTCTTATCCCTTTCTTCATCTTTATCTTATATTGAACATACTTTTAAAATGACCTCATGGTTGATTTTAGGAAAATGAGCCACTGCTTATTTTTGTTTTTAATTTTTTTCAATATTTTTTCATTCCTTACCACCTCTTTTCTCCCATAATTTCTCTCATAATAAATCATCAAACCAATTCTACATTTTCTCCTTAAGTCTTAACTAGTAATAATGTATAATCTTTGTGATAACTTGCTACATCTTCTCTGCTAACATTTTGTTTGAAATTATCATGTTTTTTCTCATTATGAATACTGGCATATTGATTCTGTTCTCTGTTTTGGTTCTGTTTTAATTCACATTTTGAAAATATATTTGTATCATAGAAGGAACTTGTTAGGATTCCTTATTTTATCTCTTATTTTCAAACTGTTTAATATTAGAATCAATGTGCTAAGTCAAATGAGTAGAACCAAGAGAACACTGTACAACACAATTATATGATGATCAACTCCAATGAACGTGGATCTTTTCAACAATTAAGTGATTCAGATCAGTCCCCATAGTCTTATGATGGAGAGAACCATCTACATCCAGAAATAAGACCACAGGCCCTGAATGTATACCAGAGTATATTGTTTTCTCCTTTTTTTTCTATTGTTTCTTGCTTTTTTTTTCTTTCCCCTTTTACCTTTTTTATCTAAATTTTCATGTGCAGGATGATAAATGTGGGAATATTTATAGAAGAATTGCACATGTTTAAAATATCCTGGATTACTTGCTATTTAGGGGGGAGGAGGAAGAAAAATTTGGAACACAATATTTTGCAAGGGCAAATGTTGAAAGCTATCTTTGCATGTATTTTGAAAATAAAAAGCTATTATTAAATATATATGTGTATATATATTAGAATTAGTGGTCTTTAACAGAATTAACAATAAATTCATTTGGTCCAAGCATTTTTTTTTCCTTTGAGAGTACATTTATATCCTTTTTAGTTTCTTTATACCTAGACAAAGGTGTTTAAATTCTTTTTTACTATTATGTTAATTAGTGTATTTTACATTTTTAAAATTGTTCATTCATTTCATTTAAGTGATTAGATATCTTTAGCCTATAATTGTGTAAAATTGTTTCTAATAATTTCCTTTATTCTCCTTTTGTTGTAAATTCAAAATTTTATATTGATAGTCTAAATTTTCTCTTCTTTCTTAAAAATCAAATTAGGGAGTGGTTTTCTTATTTTTAAAAACAGAACAATTCTTCATTTTATTTGTTAATATTATAAGCTTTTTAAAAAAAATCTTTAATTTTCTGAATTTCTGTTTTGATGGACTTTTAAAAATACTTAGTTTTCCAAGATTTTTTTTCTTTTTAACTAGATTCTTCTAACAAATAGATGTTTCTCTTTTTCTTTTGTTGGGAAACATATTTAGAGATATAAATTTTCCCTTAAGGACTCCTTTTGCTACTTTTATGAAACCCTGGAATATTGTCTCCTTATTGTAATTATCTTTACTAAAATAATCTATCAATATTATTCTTTGTTCATTGAAATCATTTCTTTGGGGTTGAATTATTTAGTTTCTAATTTTTAATGTTTTCTTTATCAACTCTTTATTTGATATCATTTTTATTGCATTGTGTCCATACATTTAAACCTTTTAAATCTGATGACTTTTATGTTAAATCTTAAATATTTTAATTATTGAAATTTACTTGTTCCTTCCAATAGATGGGCATCTGTAATCCTATTTGCCACTTTAAAATAGCATAAATCTGTCTGTAAAGAGTGTCTATAATTTTCATAGAAATGGGAAAATGCCCTATAGGTATTATTTAAATTTTCCTTAGGTCACTGCTGACTAGAATAACGAAATCTCAATGTTAAAATATTTAGCCTGGCTTATCTATCACAACTTTTCAGTCATTATAAAGAGAGAAATTTATAATCCATCTGAGTTAAATAACTTATCTAGAAGTTTCCATTTGTTATTTTAGCTATGAGTTGACTTCACTGACAATAATGAACTGATTTAATTTTTTTTGAGAATAAATACTCTAGCTTCCTGGCTGTATTTGACCGATAATGAGTTCATACAATTCTTATCCCTAATGTTATTTTAAGAATTGAAATAAGTATTTTTTGCATCTAAAAACATGACAAAAACATATATATTAAGGTACAAAAAAAGAAGAAAACTGTATGGCATTTTTCAGTTTTTATAATCTAGCAAAGCATATAAAAATAGCTAATTAGCTGAGCTCCAAAATCTAGATATACAAATGATCCTTTGCTAGAATGACCTAGACTATCTGGTATAAAGTAAAATGGTACAATTAATATATACTAGCATTATTTGAGTTAAATGTCAAATTCAAGGAATGCATTATCTCATTCATTCATTTCATAAGGCAATAAAAATTATGATGAATATCTGTTCAAAATTCTTGTATTAATATCATTGAATCAGAATTTCTTATTTCCAAAAATTGATACTGAATTTCAAGGACAATTTAATGTTGTTGATACTAATGGACTAGGTTCATCTCCATCAGTACTCTGGGCTTATATATATATATATGTATATGTGTATATATATATATGTGTATATATATATATATATATACAGAGAGAGAGAGAGAGAGAGAGAGAGGATTCATGCAGAAATCTCCTAATGTGTCACGATTTTTCACTCTTTGGATCATTATGTCACTGACTGAATTTTTCAGGAAAATTTCTTAAAATAACATTTACATATGGCATATATCAAAAATTCACCAAAATTAAGCAACTATGTCTCTATCCCCATATAACAGTCCATATATAGCATATATATCAGGTCTAGAAGAGTAATTTTTTTCTTTTACCTCTGAATATTCTGGAGACAAAAAAAAAATTAGAACCCATGAACAAACACAGAAACAAAAATCATCCAATTAACCCATTAAACTCTTTTGACTATCCACATAGGAAAATAAAAGCTCTTTGAGGTTTACTTAATCCATCATAAATTTCAAACATGAAGCATTTTACTTACTATTGTACTTAACAGAAGAGTATGAGAACTCAGTGCTCCTTGACTGTGTAAGTGAAAGAGTTTTTGAATGAACTTTTGAAGAGAGAATCATTTTTCATTTCTGCTTTGAAAGAAATAAACACTCAGATCCAGATTATCCTTTTTAAATATCAACCAGAGAAGTTATCTACTTTATTCATTTTGAACCTGAACATCATGATCTGAACACAACAATTTTTAAGAGGAGGACAAGTATAATTCTCAGAGAAGAACATAGTAACTATCTTTATGATCCAATCCTCTACTCCTTTTCTGACAGGAATCAAAGTATACACATACACACACACATACACACACACACACACAGACACACACACACATTTGCATATATGTATATATATATATATGATTGGTAGATATATAGATATTTTAGATGTGTAACATACCCTATACCTATATATTAATATATGCTTTCTTTTCACCTGTATTTGTCAAACAAGTCACAACAATATTATGCAGGGATGACAACATGCAGATCTTTTGGTCCTCCTTGATATAGCTTTCTCCAGCTATACTGCAGTTCTTTTCCTTCCCCAAAATGTCCATTTTTTTTTCTAATTTTTTTTTTAATTTTATTTTATTTAATAATAGCTTTGTATTGACAGAATCCATGCCAGGATAATTTTTACACGACATTATCCCTTGCAATCACTTATGTTTCGTTTTTTCCCCTCCCTCCCTCCTCCCCCCCCCCCAGGATGGCAAGCAGTCCTATATATGTTAAATATGTTGCAGTATATCCTAGATACAATACATATTTGCAGAACCGAACAGTTCTCTTGTTGCACAGGGAGAATTGGATTCAGAAGGTAAAAATAACTCGGGAAGAAAATCAAAAATGCAAATAGTTCACATTCATTTTCCAGTATTCCTTCTTTGGGTGTAGCTGTTTCTGTCCATCATTTCTCCAATGAAACTCAGTTAAGTCTCTTTGTCAGAGAAATCCACTTCCATCAGAATACATCCTCATACAACATCGTTGTCGAAGTGTATAATGATCTCCTGGTTCTGCTCATCTCACTTAGCATCAGTCCATGTAGGTCTCTCCAAGCCTCTCTGTATTCATCCTGCTGGTCATTCCTTACAGAGCAATAATATTCCATAACATTCATATACCACAATTTACCCAGCCATTCTCCAATTGATGGGCATCCCTTCATTTTCCAGTTTCTAGCCACTACAAACAGGGCTGCTACAAACATCCCAAAATGTCCATTTTTAAGAAAATGTTTCTCTTAGGACATTTTCCCAACTCTGTAACTCTCAAATCTCTTAAAAACTCTTGAACTTGAAACTTTTGAATTTAGAATTACTAATAATATGACTTTAAAAGTGTGGAATGTTGATTCTCAAAATCACCAATGTCTAAATTGTTCTAAGGAGTTAGTTTAATTAGAATTTATTTTATCATCAGTAATTTGACATTTTCTTTTTATATGGTTATTTAGTATAAAGTTCTTTAAGAAACAGGTTTTTGAGCCTGTTGACTACTTTGGAAACTTATCCCTTTTGGTTTTCCTGTTATGCGCTTCCCTTGTACTCTTTTGACCTGTTGGCTCACTTTATTTTGGTCTTTTTTGTAAAATTAGCTTTAAGTACTCAAGTGATAAAATCCTGGTTATGGTGAAATTTTGAAGCACAGTGCTGTCTTTTAAAAAATGTATTCTTAAATGGTAATTTGTAAATAATAAATAACAATCTGCTCAGGCTATTTAATGGAAAATTACCTGTAAACAACATTATATCAAAGGAACTCAGGAACTTTCTGTAGGGTAGGAGAGACAGAGAAGAAGAATTTTGTTTTTGTTTTTTTTACAATTAGCAAATTGTATTTTCCACTTGTTATGTACTCTATATCATTATATTTTATCCCTTTTATTTCTGTTGAATAGAAGAAGCCATAATTCTGTAAGCTGAATTATGTAACAATTACTAAGCAATGGAGAACAAACCTAAAACAGCTTTTGACAAGAGGTGGCCTTCAAATTTACATTAACAGAATTGTTCAAGGAAGTTTTAGAATTCAATTAAAGTAAGAAGAGTTAAATACATACATTTTATATTAAGTTTGTATATTATATGATTATTAAGTCAGTTCAATTAAGGAATTAGTGAAAAATATGGTAATTAAACTTCAGTATTTTATTATTTTTAAATATTGGCCCAAACACTAAAATAAAATATTAATATTTCATTTCAGTAGCAATATTTTAAAAATTATGTTTTGTTTATGCATATAAACATTGGATGGTGTATTTTTTAAAAAGGAGAAGCCTATCAGAGATCCCCAACTCACTTTCTGTTAAATATTTCATTTAAACTATAATTGTGATTGTAATTGACACCTGGAGGCAAATAACCTAATCTGTAACCTACATTTTCAGTTTTTTTTTTCCTTTTTAAAAAAAAAAAATCTTTTAATTAAGGGCTGAATTTAAAAGTTTTTTTTTTTTTCTTTGAGGTCGTCTCCAAACTTAAATACATTAAATATATGCAGGCATAAAAAAAAATTGGCATTGTTCAGCAGATATTGAATTCTATATATAATTCATAAAAGTGGTCATTTTTTTCATTGATTTTATGCCAAACAAAAATTTCTTAAATATGGCAACAGAAGGTAAATTATATTTATAGCTCAAATAATTATATTCATGCCTTTTAGTGTGTACATTTTGTACAAAGATCTTGTTTTTTAAAAAAAATAATGTCATTATATGCAAGTTGGCTTAAGTTGTGTTGTTTTGAATAAGAAATTTTACTTTTCTAAAGAAACTCTTTCTGTATAGAAAGTCAAATAAAGAAATATTTTATCCTTCCTAGCTAAGAAGATAAAACAGAAATCCGGAACTTTGCAAAAATTAAAATAACACAACAACTAAGTTACCTGCTGAGTTCTAAAGACAATCCCTCTTTCCATTACCCATGATAAACTAGGAGAAATGTTATGTAACTTTTGGCCCAGTGTCTATAGCTGTATTGTATCACCAAAATCTCCTAATAGTAAATCCTTTCAGTGAAAGTATCAAGTTTTTTAAATCACTAAAAAGTTTTTCTCCCTTCTTCACTGCAATTAAACAACACATTTGCTTTATATTATTTGGACTTAATTGGAAAATCAGATTTCTAAAGAGTTGACATGATATTTATAAGAAAAGACTGTTTACATCTCTTTACTCTCTCTTTACTAACTGTGGTTAATATTAGTATTTTTTATAAAAATAAAAAATAGAAGTTGTTCATTATCTGATCATCTTTTATAAAATATTTTAAATTACTATAATAGAAACAATATCACTTGGAATTTACAAATCAGATTTAATCTGTCTGAGACTAAAAAGTTAAAAAATATTTTTTTTCCCTTAAAATATAACTTTTCAGTTAAGGAGTGAAACACAAGGTTCAAATGTAAGCAGTTAATCATCATCATATAACATTGATAGTTTTTAGGTTCCTTTCTTTAAAGGGCCTATGGTTTTAGTAATAAGAATGATTCTTTCTCATAAATGGATTCTGAAAAGCAATGCAACAGAGCAGAAGGAGCTCCTGATTTAGAGTTAGAGGATCCGGATTCAAATCCTGGCAAAGCATCTTCCTGCTTCTATGATACTGCATAAATCACTTCATCTCTCTGGTCCTTAGTTTCTTCTTTAAAAGAGAAGGTGGACTATATAATTCCTCAGTTACCTTCTAAGGCTACAATTCTCTATCTTTTTTTTTTTAATTCCTTTACTTCATTAGCTATAAAGCTTCTATAATGGGGAAGAGGGAAGTTAATCCCCTCAGGTTGAAGAAGCTGGAAAGCTGGGTTATTGAGAGCTATAATTTGTAATGGTAGTAGCCTTGGGCCTTGCTACCTGATTTGAAAAATGTGTAGATAGCTGATAGCATTTTGTCTACCAGTCACATGATAAAAAGGAGTCTTTTTGACTAGGAGCAGGCAGATTAGTATTTAAATAATGTCTGTTATGTGTCAAGCACTATACTAAATACTTTATAAATATTATCTCATTTGATCCTCAAAACTACCATGGATGTAGATGTTGAAATTGTTCTAATTGCATTAACAATTGAGAAAAATGCAGCAAAGTTAGGTTAAGTGACTTGTTGGGTTTGAACCCAGCATTGTCTGATGCTAGGTTTACCTCTATCCACTAGGCCATCTAGCTGCCTCTGTTCATTCTGACTGTTTATCTAGCCAGTGAATAGATGACAAGTCCTGAAGTCATTAAGACCTTAGTTCAAATCTGGTCTCAGACACTTAACACTTCCTAGCTGTGTGACCTTGGGCAAGTCACTTAACCCCAATTGCCTCAATTAAAAAAAGTTTGTGGTTCTGGTCTTGATATCATATTAAATATCACTTATTAAAAGCTAATTCAAATTACATCAAGAAACATTTATTAAGTACTTATTGCAAGCCAGATACCAAGTGTTAAGGATACAAAGAAATGAGAAAAAAGCCTTACCCTCAAGATGTTCATAATCCAATGAGGAAAGACAATGTAAAAACAGCTTGTTTTTATAAATGTAAAATGTAAAAACAAAGAAGATATATATATATATGATATTTTGGATATGATCAGAGAGGGAAAGCACCACAGTGAAGGGGAAAGATTTTTTGTGGAAGGTGAGATTTTACCTATGATTTGAATGAAAAACTTTGGGAAAAAGGAAATAGAAAAATTCAGTCAATGAAAATACCAAGAAAATACCAAGTGTCACTGAATTCCATACTATATAGAGGGAAGTAAGTTTGGGAAAGACTGAAAAATGGAGGATTGGGCCCAGGCTCTAGACTTTACAAACCATACAGAGGATTTTATGTTTAATCTTGAATGAAAAAGAAAACCATTGGAATTTATTGAATAGGGGTAGAATGGCATGTTTTAAAGAGAAAGCAATTGGTGAATGACCTTAATTTTATTCACTGAAATATGAAGCAAAGTTCTCAACTAAAGAGGTGAGAGGAGGGAAAGCTGCAGGAATGCTGAGGAGGAATGAAAAGTCTTGCTGTGGGTGATTGACATAATGAATAAATTAGGGAGATGTAAAAGAATTATCTTTTAATAGCTAGCATTTTAAAATAGCATTTTATAGTGCTTTAACATTTGAAAAAAACATTTTATATATTTGATCTAATTTTATCATTTTACCAAAACAAGAGGCCAGTTATGATTATACAACATAAATTTTTAGCAGTCACAGTGAACATACCTTTACATTTTTCTTTAGCTTTGTTAAGTAGCTTATGGTTACTGGCAAAAGCAGGAAATGGTCATCTGGTAGTGTGAGAATGGGGGATTTAGCTGGTAATATTAAAAGAAGATACCCTCAAAACCAATGAAACTTGAAGGGAAGAGGTATCCCTTACAGAACAGTAAGATCAGAAAATTGGAGACTTGCACCTGTCCGATGCATTAGAAGCACTCTTAATTTGATCTTTTCTATTCCAAACTTTCATTCTTAACCATCCATATAACTTCTTTTTTTAAAAAAAAATATTATCTTCAAATTTTCTCCTTGCCTCTGATACTCTCCCATAAGCACAAAGATAGCTAACAATATAGTGTGTGATGTTTATTATACATGTGAAATTATCCAAAGCACATTTCTATATTAATCATATTTCAAAAAATGCAAGAAAAACAAAGAGATACTATATTTCAGTTTTCATTCAGAGTTCCTTATTTCTCTCTTTGGAAGTAGATAGCATATTGCCATCATAAATCCTCTGGAATGATTTTGGATCATTGTTTTTGTTCCTAGTAGCCAAGTCTTTCACAGTTGATCTTCATGACAGCATTCCTCTTACTGTACACAATGGTGTTCTGGTTCTTCTCACTTAACTTTGCATGAGGTTTTAAGGTTCTTGTCATGTTTTTCTGGACTCCTACATTATTTCCTATAGCAAAATAACACACCATCACAATCATATGCCTCAGCTTGTTTATTCATTCCTCAACTGATAAGGATTCCTTTTATTTGTAATTTTTTTGCTACCACAAAAAGAGCTGCTATAATTATTTTTTACACATAAGTATTTTTCCTTTATATTAGATCTCTTTTGTATAGGGACTTGGTAGTAGTATTTCTAGGACAAAGGAAATTCAAAGTTTTGTGATGACTATAGTTCAAATTGATCCCCAGAATGCCTTCAGTTCTTCACCAGTAGTTCATTAGTGTACCTTTGGAGTAAGAAGTTATTGTTGTTCAGTTGTTTTAGTTTTGTCTGATTTTGCAGAAAACCATTTGGAATTTTCTTGGCAAAGACAGTGGAGTGGTTTGCTATTTTTTATCTTTAACTCATTTTACAAATAAGGAAACTGAGAGCAAACAAGGTTAAATTACTCACCTACATTCACACACTAGTAAGTATTAGAAGTCACATTTAAACTCAGATCTTCCTCACTCCAAGTATAGCACTCTATATAGTGAAATATCAGCTGCCCTAGCTGGGATATATGGGGTGATCAAGGAAGACTTGCTGATCCTTTTTGAAAGTTACTTAAATACTTTTGGTGCAAACCTGGCACTCAATTTTCCCCTGTAGCTCCAAGAAACTGTCTTGGCAGAAACTCTAAAACCAAGATGAGTATAACTGATGGGCCTCAAACTTGTCAGTGAGTTAGAGAGATATCTAGCAAACGAGGGTAAAGACTTCCCCCAGGAGGATGAACACATGAGAACAATGTGTTTTAACAGACAAGAAGGCTTGAAAAAGGTGCTGTGGAATGCTTAGAACTTGATTAGACATTACAGAAACCAACCTCATCCACTAAATTCTGGACATAGCCTATTATATTGACTTTTGTCTTGTTATTTAATATCCATGATTCTGGAAGAGAGAATGAGACTGATAGTTCCAGGCAATTCTGTTTCACTTAATTCCAATTCACATATGAATAAAGACTCCATGATATTGGTTTGAAAATGAAGGGCAAACAATATATAGCATATATTTTTTTCCCTTATCCCCTCCAGCATTTGTCACTTCTCATAGAGATGTAGTGGTAGTTGAGTTATTTTAATTTGCATTTTTCTAATCAAAAATGAATTTTTTTAAATGTATATAATAGCATTTCTTTCTTCTTCTGAAAACTGTACATATACTTTGACCATTTATCAATTGGGGTATGGCCCTTATTTTTATAAATTTGAGTATATATATATATATACTCAGCATATATTTAATAACTGTGACCTTAATCAGAGAAACTTGCTATGAAAATGTTTCATTTTATTTCATTGTCTTTGGTACCTTTTAGCATAATGTCTACGTCAATGCTTAGTTTCTATTATACTAATTTCCAACTTTCCCAGCAGGTTTTTGTCAAAAAATGAGATCTTATCCCAAAAGCTAAGATCTTTGAGTCTGCCAAACAGTAGATTACTATAATCACTTGACTATTTTGTCCTGTAAAACTAACCTATCCTACTGATCAAGTATTTTATTTGTTAGCTGGTACCAAATGGTTTTGATGACTGCTGCATTATAGCATAGTTTTAGGTCAGATATATCTAGGCCACCTTCATTTGCATTTTTTTCCCATTAATTCCCTTGCAATCCTTAACATTTTGTTTTCCAGATAAACTTTGTTATTATTTTTTCTGGCTCTGTAAAATAGTTTCTTGACAGCTTAATTGGCATAGTGTTGAATAAGAAAATTAATTTAGGTAGTATTGTAGTTTTTATTATATTCATTCAGCCTACTAATGAGCACTCAATATTTTTGCAGTTGGTTATATCTGATTTTATTTGTGTGGAAAGTATTTTGAAATTGTGTTCACAGAGTTCCTGACTTTGTCGTGGCAGATAGACTCCCAAATATTTTGTATTATCTATAGTTATTTTAAATGAAATTTCATTTTATTTCTTGATGCTGAATGTTGTTGGTACTGTATAAAATGCTGATGATTTACATGGATTTATTTTGTATCTTTGCTAAAGTTGTGAGTTGTTTATAATAGTTTTTTTTAGGTGATTTACTAGGATCCTCTAAGTATACTATCATATCATCTGCAAAGAGTAATAATTTGGTTACCTCATTACTTACTCTAATTCCTTTAATGTCTTTTTCTTCTCTTATTGTCAAAGCTGACATTGCTAATATAATATTGAATAGTAATGGTCATAATGGGCAATCTTGTTTCACTCCTGATCTTCTTGGTAATGGTTCTAGTTTATCCTCATTACATATGATGCTTGCTGATGGTTTTAAATAAATGCTAATTATCATTTTAGAAAAAACTCTACTTATTGTTATATTCTCTAGTGTTTTTAATAGGAATGGGCATTGGATTTTGTCAAATGCTTTTTTTGCATCAAAATGATTTTTGCATCAATATTCATTAGGGAAATTGGTCTATAATCTTCTTTCTCTGTTTTGCTCCTACCTGGAATAGGAATCAGCACCATATATATGTCAAACAAAAATTCAATAGAATTTCTTCTTTCCGTATTTTTCAAAATAGTTTGCATAGTACCATGTTTCCCCGATAATAAGACACTGTCTTATTATTTTTTTTTGGACCAAAAAAAAAAAAAAAAAACACCAGAGGGCTTATTTTCAGGGGAGGGCTTATTTTAATGAACATTGACAGCAATTTGAATAAACAGGTAAAGTTCACAGGTAAATGTGAACAAAAAAAAAGTACCTTTATTCAATAATGATCATGTAATCTTCTTCAACAACATCATCATAAGTGTCCATACCCTGAATTCCATCCTGGATGTCTTGCACCTCTATTTCCTTCAGAAGAAGTGGACCCAATCTGTCATGTCCAGCAATATAGCTCTCTTTAAATGAACATGTCTTGTTCCTTAATGACACAGCTGTCAGTAATTTTATCCCATGACTTCTTCATCCAAGTCACAACTTCTTGCAGACAGGGCTTCACAAAGTTTCCACGCCGATTTCTTTCCTTCTATTTTCAGTGTAGTCATTGACTTCCATGTGCAAATGGTCCTTGAATGGCTTGTTTATTGCAATATCAAGGGTCTGGAGATAGGCAGTCATTCCTTCAGGAATCATTACTTGATCTATTCTTCTCTCTGCAAGGAAGTTCTTCATTTCTTTAGTGCGGTGAGTGCTAGCTGAGTTCTTCTTTTATCCTCCATCATGCCCCCTGAGTTCTACTTTTATCCTCCATCATGCCCCCTCACTCCCGCTTACATACCGGGTTTTTATGTTGTCCTGCCTCAGCTCTCCTCCGCGGCACTGCTCTCAATGGTGCCAGCAAGCAAATCACTGGGGAAGAACAGGATGACACACTCACTGCTGCAGCTCTGATTGGATGTAGCTCAGAGTGTGGCATGTGTTTCACCTAGGGGGGAGAATGGGGGAAATGGTGCATACAGAGGGTACCATAATGTAGCATGTAGTGCAGGGGATCACCTTCACTATAGTAGCAATCTCAATAGGGCTTATTTTCAGGGGAGGGATTATTTTAGAGGAATCTTACACAGTAAGGAGAGGGCTTATTTTCGGGATAGGTCTTATTATCGGGGAAACACGGTATTGGAAATAAATATTCTTGAAGTGTTTTGTAGAATTCACATGTAAATCCATCTGGCTCTGGAGATTTTTTCTTCAGGAACTGATTAATAGCTTGTTCAATATCTTTTTTCTGAAATGGGACTGTTTAAGTAGTTTATTTCCTCCATTGTTAATATGGGCAATCTATATTTTTGTAAGTATTAATCCATTTCACTTAGGTGATCATATTTAGTGGCATACAGTTAGGCATAATAGATCCTAATTATTGCTCTAATTTCCTCATTATTGATAAAGAATTCATCCTTTTCATTTTTGATACTAACAATTTGATTTTCTTCTTTCCTTTTTTTCCAATCAAATTAACTAAAGATGTATCTGTTTTGTTGGTTTTTTCATAAAACCAGCCCTTACTCTTGTTTATTAGTTCAATAGTTTTTTTTTTAATTCAATTTATTAATCTATTTTATTTTCAGAATTTCAAAATCAGTATTTAATTGTCTAGTTTTTTCATTTCATGCCCAATTCATTGATCTTCTCTTTCTCTATTTTATGCAAGTACGCATCTAGAGATATAAAACTTCCTCTAAAATCTGCATTGGCTGCATCTCATAAATTTTGGTATGTTATCTTGGTTGAAATTATCAATTATGTCTTTGGTTTGTTGTTTCATCCACTCATTCTTTAGGATCAGATTACTTAGTTTACAGTTAATTTTTAGTCTATACTTGCCTTACCCTTTATTACATGGGATTCTTATTGCATCATGATCTGGAAAAAAAAATGTATTTACTATTTCTGCCTTTCCACCTTTGATTTTGAGGGGGTTTTTTGATTATTTTTTTGTGTAGGTTCCAAGAACCACTGAGGAAAAAAAAGTACATTGCTTTCTATCCCCATTCCATTTTCTCCAAAAAATCTATCATACCTTACTTTTCTAAAATACTATTTACCTTCTTAACTTCTTTTTTATTTATTTTGTGGTTCAATTTATCTGATTTTGATAGAACAAGGTTGAGTTCCCCAATGGTATATTTTTGCTATTTCTTCCTGCAGCAATCTTAACTTCTACTCCAGGAATTTGGATATCACTTGGTGCACAAATATTTAGTATTGATATTACTTCATTATATATGATGCACTTTAGCAAGATGTAGTTTCCTTAACTCTTTTAATTACATTTTAATTACATTACAATCTATTTTGTATTTGCTTGATATGAGGAAAGGATTGCTATCCCTGCCTTTTTTTTTTAACTTCAACTGAAGCATGATAGATTCTCCTTCAGCCTTTTACCTTTACTCTGTATACCTCACTCTGCTTTCAATGTGTTTCTTGAAACAACATATTGTAGAATTCTGACTTTTAATCCAGCATGTAATCTGCTTCTGTATTATGAGCGAGTTCATCCCATTCACATTCACAGTTAAAATCATTAATTCTATATTTCCCACCATCTTAATTTCCACAAGCCATACTTTTGTCTTTATTTTCCCCCTTTCCTTCCTCTTTAGTATTTTGCTTCTGACCAGCACCTCCCTCAAATAGCCCTCCTCTTTTACAGCCCCCCCTGTATTTCTTATACTTTTCTTCTACTATTTCTGTTCTCCCTTCTATTAACTTCCTCCTTTGTTTTCACCTTTCCCCTCCTACTTCCCTGCAGGGTGATATTTTCTCTTTGAGACAAATATGATGAGAATAATATTCACACAATATTCATCTCTCTCCCATCTTTCCCTCAATTGTGATAGGTATTTTTTTGCTTCTTAATTATATATAATTTACCCCATTTTAACTACATTTTCCTCTTCTTCCAGTCCAATTACCTTTCCAAATCTAGTTTCTTGTTTATATTATCACAACAAAATCAAATTTTATCTGCACTCTCTAAATATACCCATAACAGAGATAGAGTTCTCAAGAATTAAACACATCATCTTT
Source organism: Antechinus flavipes (assembly GCF_016432865.1). NCBI lineage: Eukaryota > Metazoa > Chordata > Mammalia > Dasyuromorphia > Dasyuridae > Antechinus > Antechinus flavipes. The sequence goes on from NC_067403.1 coordinate 108,783,193, forward strand.
CCCTATAGTCATGCAAGCTTTTTAAGTTTTAAAAGAAACAGCTATTTTTTTTTTTAATTTCCATATTACCTTTTTATGCTTCTCTCAAGTTCTGTTCCTGAAGATCAAATTTTCTGTTCAGCTCTGGTCTTTTCATGAGAAATGAATGAAATTCACATGTATCATTGAATGTCCATCATTTCCCCTGAAAAATAAAGCTCAATTTTGCTGGATATTTGATTCTTCGCTGCAATCCAAATTCTTTTGCTTTTCATAATATTAGATTCCAGACCCTTTGATCCTTTAAAGTGGAAGTTTCTAGTTCTGGGTAATCCTGAATGTGGTTCCTCAGTATATGAATTGTTTCTTTCTGGCTTCTTGCAATATTTTCTCCTTGATCTGATAATTCTAAAACTTATCTATGATATTCTTTAAAGTTTTTCATTTTGGGATTTCTTTCAGGAGGTAATTGGTGAATTCTTTCAATAACTATTTTACCCTCTGGTTCTAGAACATCAAGACATTTTTCCTTGATTTCCTGAAAGAACATGTCAATGCTCTTTTTCATCAGAGTTTTCAGGAAATCCAATAATTTTTAGATTGTCTGTCCAAGATCCATATTCCAGGTCAGTTGTTTTTCCATTAAGGTATTTTACTTTTCTTTTCTTTTCTTTTCTTTTTTTTTTTTGTTTTGTTTTGTTTTGTATGACTGATTCTTGAAGTCTTGTTGAGTCCTTCCACTTCCACTTGTTCAATTCTCATTTTTAGTGAGTTATTTTCTTCAATTAGCTTTTTAAGCTACTTTTGCATTTGGTCAATTGAGTTTTTAAATGAGTTGTTTTGTTCCATGGACATTTTTACCATTTCACAAATTCTGTTTTTTCAAGGAGTTGTTCCTTTTTCCCTTTTGTCAAATCTATTTTGTAAGGAGTTATATGCTTTTTCCATTTTTATAAATCTATTTTGTAAGGAGTTTTTTTTTTTCCAGAGAATTTCTGTGTTTCCTTTTCCAAACACTCCTGCAATATTCTCATTTCCTTTCCCCATTTTTCTTCTAACTTTCTTTTAAGATCCTTTTTGAATTCTTCTAAGAGAGCCTTGTGAGAAAAAAACCAACTCGTCCTTTTGGACTTCATTTGGAGATGATTTGTCTTTCATGATCTTAAGGTTTGAGTTCTGTTCTTCTCTTTCTCCATAAAAGCTAGTTGTGGTAAGAGTTCTTTTTATTTTTTTACTCATTTTATAAAGGTTGAGATCCACTCTTAGAGCAAAGGAAAGATTGTCCCACGCTTCCTCTACAGGCAACAGTGGCTGCCTGTTGCTGGTGCAAATGACTTCCTTCTTTGCTCATTGGGCTTGACCAAGTCCCATGATATTCTGGGTTTCAAGCTTCACTTTGTATTTGTTGGATGTCTCATAGCTAATCTATTGATACACTGACTTACAAATAAGGGGAGTAACCAGTGCTGCTGTATTTTGGCTAACAACCTACCATCAAATTTCCTGGTGTGTAGATGCAACACCCTGGATCCCTTCACTGCACATGTTAATTAAACCAAAAAGGGAAATCATAAAAGTTGGAGGGGATATGGGAAAAATCACACATTAATCCACTGCTGGAGTGATGATTCAACCATTCTGTAGAGCAACTTGGGCTTAGACATAAAGCATAATAACATAAGCTAATAAGAAGACTGAGAAATACTTTACCTGCCAGATATATGGATAAAGAAAGAATTTCTGACCAAAAAGAGATACGGAAAATGAAATACAAGATGGATAATTTTGACTACTTAAATTAAAAAGAATCTGCACAAATAAAGCTGATGCAACCAAGATTAGAAGAGAAGTAGAAAGCTGGAAACCAATTTTTATAGGTTGCATTTTTCATAAAGGCCTCATTTCTAAAATATATAGAGAACTGAGTCAAATTTATAAGAATACAAGTCATTCCCCAGTTCATAAATTGGATTAATGTTTATGAACAGAAAATATTCAAATGAAGAATTGAAGCCATTGATAGTCATATGAAGCAATGGTCTAACATCATTATTAATTGGAGAAATGGAAATTAAAAATAACTGTGGAAATACCTGAAGCCTATCTGATTGGCTCGTATGATAGAAAATGAAATGACAAATGTTAAAATATGAGAGAATTAGAACACTAATTCCTTGTTAATGAACTAATGCAGAGTTGTGAACTGATCCAATCATTATGGAGACTAATTTGGAACTATGCCCAAGGGGTATATTCTTTGATCTGGCAATATGACTACTATGTCTGTATCACAAAGAGATCATAAAAATATATGTACAGAAATGTTTATAGATGTTCTTTTTCTGATAGTAAAGGATTGGTAATTAAGGGAATGTTCATCAATTGGAAAGTGGCTGAACAAATTGTGATATCTTTGTGTAATGGAATATAAGAAATGATGAGCAAGCAGGTTTCAGAAAAACCTGTGAAGATTTACAGGAACTGATATTGAGTTAAATAAGAAGAAGCAGAAGAACACTGTATACAGTAATAGCAATATTGTACAGATGATCAGATTTGATATTTTCCTCTTTGCAGCAATACAATAATCTAAGACAATTCCAAAAAAAAAAAATGTCATAATAGAAGTCATAATAGTCATAATATAATGATGTCATTCTAGAATATAGTCATAATAGAAGATGCTACCCACAATAAGAGAAACAACTATGGAGTCTGAATGCTTCAAACTACACAATTTTTATTTTATGCTGTTTTTTTTTCTCATGATTTTCCTTTCTGTTCTGATTCTTCTCTCACAACATAACCAGTGTAAAAGTATGTATAAAATCACTTTATGTATATAACATGTATTAGATTTATTGCTTCTTGGGAGGTGGAAGGAAAGAAAGGCAGAGAGGAAGAATGGAATTCAAAATATTATAAAAGTAAATGTCAAAAACAAAGGAATTTTAATGATGAAAAAAGAAGATAGACCAATTTCTCTAATATTGACACAAAATTTTAATACAATATTAGCAAAGAAAATATAGTAATTTATCACCAAGATAGAACACTATGACCAAGTATGATTTATATCAGGAATGCATGGCTGGTTCAAAAAAAAATCTATCAACAAAATTGACCATACCAATAACAAAACTAACGAAGCATATAATTATCTCCCTAGATTCAGCAGGAAATTTTTTTCTCCAATTAAACATAGAAATAATGGAGTTTTCTTAAAATCACAAGCATTGTCTATCTAAAATCATCATCCATCATTATAAACAATGATAAGTTAGAAGCCTTCCCAATAAGATCAGGGGTGAAACAAGAATGCTTGCTATCACCGCTATTATTCAATATTTTACTTAAAATGTCAACTTTAGCAATAAGAGGAGAAAAATAAATTGAAGGAATTAGAATAGACAGTCAACTATACTTTGTAGGCGATGTGATAGTATTCTTAGAGAACCCTTGAAAATAAAATAAGCCCACATAAATCATTAGCATTTCTATATATTAATAATAAATTCTAGTAGCAAAAAATGGGAAGAGAAATTTCATTTAAAATAACTGTAGACAATATAAAATGTTTGGGAGTCTCCCTGCCAAAGTAAAGCCAGAAAATATATAAAAACAATTACAAAAAATCTTTTTTTCACATAAAGTCAGATAAAAACAATTGAAAAAATATCAATTGCTCATGAGTCGGGCAAGCTAATGTAATAAAAATTACTATTATACCTAAATTTATTCATTGTCATTCCAATCAAATTGGATTTTATAAAACCAGAACAAATAATAAAAAAATTCACTTGCAATAACAAAGCATCAAGATTACCAAGAGAATTATTGATAGTCAAGGTAGGCTAGTTGTACCAGATCTAAAAGTATGTTATAAAGTGGCAAACATTAGAATTACTTAGTATTGTCTAACAACTAGGTGCATCTATGGAAATGGTTAGGTACACAAAAAAGAAGTAATTGTAATAATCTACTGTTTAATACACCCAAAAATGTCAAAAAAGAAAAAAAAGTATGTTTCAATTTATATTTAAATCATAATTTATTTTTTTTCTATATATAGAAAGTATTTTTCATCACAGGTCCTTCAGAGTTGTCTTAGTTCTTTTTTTACATCATTTAAAAAATATTTTCTTGAGGATTTTTTTCTGGTTTATGTTTTCTTTCACAACATGACTACAGTTTTGCATGACTACAAATATATAACTTTTGTCAAATTGCTTGCCTTCTCAATGAGGAGGAATAAAAAAGGAGGAAGGCAAAGAATTTGTAACTCAAAATTTTTAATAATGTTAAATTTTTTTTGTAATTGGCAGAAAATGAAATACTAAATCAATTCAATTTTAAAAGGGTATAGGTAGCTTAATTTTTTAAATTTGATCAGAATTTGAGATTGCTTTCCTAAATAGTTGGATCATTTTAAAATTCCACCAACAGTGAATTAGTATCTCAGTTTTCCATATCCCCTTCAACATTTGTCACTTTCTTCTTTTATAATTTCTTATATTCTATTTTGTAGGTGAAAAAATATCTCAAAATTGTTTTAATCTATGTTTCTTTAATCAAAAGTAATTTTCAGCATTTTATATACTATCAATTGTTTAAGTGTCTTCATTGGAAAACTGGCTATTCATGTTCTTTATCAAATGGACAGTGAACCCATTCTAATTTTTAAGGAAGTGTTTTCTTTGGTTTTTAAAAGATCCTTTTTTTTTTTTCATTTAGCCATTTTTGCTTTTTAAGAAGTGTATTTTTTTCAGTGATTATGTTTTATCTTTTCACCACTTCAGTTTTTAATGTGTTATTTTCTTTGGTAACTTTGTGCTTCTTTTACCAAGCTTTTAAATATTATTCTTTTTTTTTGCATTATGCTTAATACTTTTTTCAATTTTTCTTTACTACACAGCTCTTCCTTTAACTTTCAACAATTCTTGTTTAATTTGGCTCCAGTTAGCATTTTTCTTTGAGGCATTATTTTTGTAGAGGTTTTTACATTGTGTTTTTCTGAGTTTAAGTCTTGTTTTCTGCCACAATGTTGGCTTTTAATGGTAAAACTATTTTTTCCTGTTTTTTACTCATTTTTTCCAGCTAACTTTCATTTTATTTTGAACTTTAAGTTAAACTTGACTTCTGGTCATCTAGGAATAGGTAGGTGTTTTCCCAAGCTTCATACTTTTTCATACTGTTTGTTTCAGACCTACTTACGGGAGGTATGTAAGCTTTTGGTGCTTTCAATGTGGTATGATTTTGAGATAGATGTGGTCACTGTTCTCCTTGTATGTGCTCTGGTATTTACCCAGCACGTACTCCTCTGTTCCCTGCAGCATTAAGTGCTATACTTAGGGTTCCTGTTCTTCTATGACTGACCCCCCAATTCTCCTCTCTGCCCTGGAAATACAATCCAGAACTGCATTTGGGCAACAAAGCTTTAGATATACTCAGTGCCAATGGTATCCTGTATTTTCTTTCTGACCAGTTTTTTTAATCTCCTTACTGTTTTATTTTAAATTGAGCACCCCCAAAATAGCAGTTGCTCTACATCAACAATGATTGCCATCATTGGCCAGGTGTTAGCTCGAGCCAGATTGGAAAAAAAAAAAAAAAAAAAAACACTTTCTAAGGTTTCCTTAATTCACACAAAAAAATTATCTTGGCTTTCTATTGGCTCTGCCAATCCAAAATTTGATTCAAGATATTATTTTAAGATTGTTTATAGGAGAATATTGGGAGAATTCACCTTGGTGGGCTGCTCCTAATGCAACATATTAGGCCTATCTATTTTTTATAATTTTAGAGAATTTTATTATCCCTTTGAAGACAATTTATTGTAATTTGTTCTTTGTCCTCTCCCCACCCACTGTTTGTTTCTTTGTTCCCTTTTGGATGTTTTTATCATTTTTCTATATAGTTCCCCGAGGAAAGTATTAAAGAGGTAGGCCTTGATAGCCACTGATTATTCTGTTTTTATTTTGTTTTAGATCATTCTATGCAACTGAATTTTTTTTTTCAAGTGCCTAGGATGTTCAAGGCATTTTGATAAGTATTGAATAAGAAATGATAGGGTAAGGAATAATAATGATGAATTTTATAATTTTGGTCTCCTCTTTACTCCCTACTAAAAAGTCACTGCATGAATTATTTTTTTTCATAATTATAGCTTTCTATTGACAGAACCCATGCCTGGGTGATTTTTTACAACATTATCCCTTGCACTCACTTCTGTTCTGACTTTTCCCCTCCCTCCCTCCACCCCCTCCCCAAGATGGCAAGCAGTCCTATACATGTTAAATATGTCACAATATCTCTTAGATACAATATATGTGTTCACTGCATGAATTATAAGGTGGGATATCTTCATATTAGAGACAATTTGGGATAATTGTGCTTGACATAAGGTAATAGAATAACCTTGGAATAAAGAAAACAGAACTTCAAAACCCACTTCAGACATTAACTAGTTGTGTGACATTGGATAAATAACTAACCCTCTCTAAATCTCATTTTCTTCACCATAAAATAGAAATGATAATATCACCTACCTCACAGGGTATATGTAAAAATGGGCTGATGCAGGTAAAGTCCTTTACAAATCTAAAAGTGTTTCATAAATATGATGTATTATTTTATTAGAATATCTCTCCTTTAGAGAAGTGTAATGATTGTATTTATAGATAATTTTTAAATCAAAGTTTGATCATTTCTTAGGCAATGGCAGTGTCTGACAATATATTTATCTTCCATTATGGGTTTTCATCTTCAGATGTGATTTCTTATCTGAAGGAAAGTGATCTTAAGTGATATTAGAATTTGGGAAAAAAAGTCAACAATTTCAATTGTAACATTATAATTAAATTAATTTACCCAAAATGAGTTTCATGATGAAAACATTACATTGTCTTTAGTCATTAAAATATTTTATCATTTGGAATGACTATTTGGTAATCTGCGTTGTGTTAGACTGAATTAGAGATGGAAGGAGATACTTAGGAATCTTGGGTCTTCATTACCAATGGTTCTACCATTGCCTTATGAAAATGTTGAAGTGGTGTTCCCACCGTCAAAAGATGGCACTTACTGGAATGTTGGAGGCGATGTGGGAAAACAAGGACACTAATACATTGTTGGTGGAATTGTGAATACATCCAACCATTCTGGAGAGTAATTTAGAACTATGCTCAAAAAGTTATCAAACTGTTTATACCCTTTGATCCAGCAGGGTTACTACTGGGCTTATATTCCAAAGAGATCATAAAGAAGGGAAAGGGATCTGTATGTGCACGAATGTTTATGGCAGCCCTCTTTGTGGTGGCCAGAAACTGGAAACTGAGTAGATGCCCATCAATTGGAAAATGGCTGAATAAATTGTGGTATCTGAATATTTTGCAATATTATTATTTTGGTAAGAAATGACTAACAGGATGATTTCAGAAAGGTGTGGAGAGACCTACATGAACTGCTGAATGAAACGAGTAGGGCCAGGAGATCATCATATACTTCAATAACAATACTATATGATGACCAATTCTGATGGACCTGGCCATCTTGAGCAATGAGATGAGCCAAACCAGTTCCAATGGAGCAATAATGAACTGAACCAGCTATGCCCAGCAAAAGAACTCTGGGAGATGACTAAGAACCATTACATTGAATTCCCAATCCCTATATTTTTCCCTGCCAGTATTTTGGATTTCCTTCACAGGCTAATTGTGCAATATTTCAGAGTCCAATTCTTTTTGTACAAAAAAATAATGGCTTGATCATATATATTTATTGTGTATCTAATTTGTACTTTAATATATTTAACATCTACTGGTCATCCTGCCGTCTAGGGGAGGGGGTGAGAGGAAGGAGGGAAAAAATTGGAACAAAAGGTTTGGCAATTGTCAATGCTGTAAAATTACCCATACATATAACTTGTAAATAAAAGGCTATTAAAAAAAAAGATGGCATTTACACAGAGGAACTCATTATCTTTCCCTCAAACTTTCCTCTTTTCCAAATTTCATATTCCTATTGAAGACATCATTATCTTCACAGTAATCAAAACATTAAATCTCACTTGTACTTTACTTTTCTTGGAATTAAATGCTACTTTTTAAATGGACAGCTGATCTATCCTGGTGGCAAATCCTATTAAGTTCTCATTTTTTATTTAGCAACTTTTGTATGTTCTCATCATTTTCATCAAGCAAGTCAAGACTTCTTTATGAGTGTTCTATATCAGTATTCTGATATAGATGAGTAAATGCTCTGCTAAACATCAAATCTTTGAATGCTGCCCACTCCTTTTCTGCTCTACTGATATCAATTATGTATTAGCTCAACTTTCCCTCCAAATTAGAAATGAATTGTTTCCTCTCCAAGAAGCACTCTAATCTGTTGACATTAAATCTTCTGATCTTCATTTTATTTGGGGGCTGTGATTTTTGTTCAATGTAAATATTTAGCTTGGAGAGTAGATGTTTATGATAATTCTAGGACTCTTTACCTACATTATTTTCATAATTCTCACATCCTCTCATTCCCTTATCCTTAAAAGGACATCATTTATTAATGTCAATATTTGCTGTAAGAGCACACCCATAGTATGTTATTGCTGTTAGGTAAATAGAAGATAGTGTAGATGATAAGATCATGAAAATCTTTAGTAGTAAGTGACCATTGTTGTTGATGTTTCCAACCTCATTCCTCCCAAGGAGTCCTGGTCATATTTTGCACTATATATCTGCTCAAGAATTAAAGTCACACAGAATGAGAGGCTTGTCTTTTTTGGTATATTGGTGATAAGGGTGTCTAGGTCTTCATAACATTTTTCTTTGATTACATCAGGATTCATCACAACATACAAATAAAACTCAGAGAGATGCAGGATTCTTGGCTTGTAAGAAAGCAGATGAAATTCAATTTTACAATAATAGTAACAATCCAAAGTACTTTTGTGATTGCATGAAAGACTATTTATGGGCAAAGTATGGTTTTTCTCAGCTACTGAGGGTCACAAATTTTTAATGCCAAACATACAGTTATCTAAAAGACTATTTTATAAAGAACTCACAAAAGGCAAATGCTTACATGGTACTCTGAAGAACTGATACAAGGACACTTTCAAGGTCTTGCCAAAGAACTTTGGAATTTATTTGTGACAAGAGAGACAATGGCACAAAACCACTCAGCATGACATGCTCTCATCAAAATAGGTATTGTACTCTATGAGCAAAGCAAAATTGAAATTTCTATTTTTTTACTGTCACTGTTCATTTTTATTTTTACTTGTTAAAATATGTTAAATTCAATATAGGTAAACATATTTATAAAATTATCTTGCTGTATAAAAAAATCAGGCTAAAAAGGAAAGAAAAGGAGTAAGAAAACAAAATGCAAGCAAATAACAGAAAAAGTGAGAATGTTATGTTGTAATCCATACTTAGTTCCCATAATTCTCTCTCTGGGTGTAGAGGACACTCTTCATCACAAAAAGATTAGAACTGGCCTCAATAAGCTCATTGATGAAATGAATCATGTCCATCAGAATTGAACATTGTATAATACTGCTATTCCCATGTACAATGATCTCCTGGTTCTGCTCATTTCACTTGCATCAGTTCATGTAAACATCACACCTCTCTAAAATCATCCTGCTAATTGTTTCTTATAGAACAATAATGTTCCATAATGTTCATATATCATAACCTACCTAGCCATTCTCAAAATGATGGGCATTCACTCAGTTTCCAGTTTTTTGCTACTACAAAAAGAGCTTCTACAAAGATTTTTGCATATGCAGGTCCCTTTTCTTTGGGATATACACCCAGTAGAAAAATGCTAGAGCAAAGGGTAAGCACATTTTGATAACTTTTTGAACATAGTTTCAAATTGCTCTCCAGAATGTCTGGATCTTTCACAAGAATTGACATTTCTCAAAAGAAATGTGAGATGCATAAATTAAGAGAATCCACCCGAAATGTTCACATGGAGAATCTGTGATATCTGTGATCTATGATAGAGCATTCTGAGATCATATTTTTTTCTTTTTTTATTACAGCTTTTTATTTACAAGTTATATACATGGGTAATTTTACAGCATTGACAATTGCCAAAACTTTTGTTCCAATTTTTCCCCTCCTTCCCTCCATCCCCTCCCCACTGATGGCAAGTTGACCAATACATGTTAAATATGTTAAAGTATAAATTAAATACAATATTAGTATACATGTCCAGATAGTTATTTTGCTGTACAAAAATAATCGGACTTTAAAATAGTGCACTATTAGCCTGTGAAGGAAATCAAAAATGCAGGCGGACAAAAATAGAGGGATTGGGAATTCTATATAATGGTTCATAGTCATCTCCCTGAGTTCTTTCACTGGGTGTAGCTGGTTCAATTCATTACTGCTCTACTGGAACTGATTTGGTTCATCTCATTGCTGGAGATGGCCACATCCATCAGAATTGATCATCATATAGTATTGTTGTTGAAGTATATAATGATCTCCTGGTCCTGCTCATTTCACTCAGCATCAGTTCATGTAAGTCTCTCCAGGCCTTTCTGAAATCATCCTGTTGGTCATTTCTTACCGAACAAATATTATTGTTGAATATTCCATAATATTCATATACCACAATTTATTCAGCCATTCTCCAAATGATGGGCAAACACTCAGTTTCCAGTTTCTGGCCACTACAAAGAGGGCTGCCACAACATTCTTGCACATGCAGGCCCCTTTCCTTTCTTTAAAAACTCTTTGGGATATAAGCTCAGTAGTAACACTACTGGGTCAAAGGGTATGCACAGTTTGATAGCTTTTTGAGCATAGTTCCAAATTCTGAGCTCATATTGATCTACTCTATCTCAGTCCAGTACAATGGAACTCGACTAACATAGTGATGTCATTTTTGTTTTCTTTAAGAAGAAAGACAATAATCAACTAGGATTCTAAAACTCAGTTTTATTTTTGATTTATTACTCTGACTCATCCACATGGATTTGTGGGTATTTTGCAATGTCAATTGTCAAATGTTGTCCTTGTTAACATCACAACTTTTCTGCATCTTTTTTTTTTTTTTTTGCACACAGTCACTATGCCATCCTAGTACATGTCTCCTTCAACTATCGGATGGATAATTATAAGAACTTTCTTGGCTTCCCTGTCTCAGTTGCCTTCCTCTATCAATCGATTTCCTGATCAGCTGCCAGATTGGTTTTTCTAAAACAAGAGTTTGATTATGTCGACCCCACTTATTCAATAGATTTCAGTAACTGCAGTATTTTCACGATCAAATATCAAGTTCTTACTCAGCATTTAAAGACTTTTCTTTCATCTTAGGGATTGAATTAAGGGATCTTAGAAAAATCCCTTTTTACATTTAATTTTTTTTTGTAATTGATTTACCTCCATCTATTCTGTAATGTAGCTACACTTACATAATTGGATGATAAATCTATTTTACTAGTTTTGGATTAGGGGCTGACTTTTCCCTATACCTAGAATATGCTCCTTCCTTATCAGCTCCTCTTGATTTCCCTGGTTCTCTTCCAAATTAGTTTAGATTCCACGTTAGATAAATGGACTTTCTTGGTTATCACCAAGCTCCTAGAGCTTTCTTTCCCTTGATCTAGTCTGTGTATCTCTTTTACCACAATGATCCTTTGTTTTAGTTGTTAGAATACATGTGTGTATGTGTGTGTGTGTGTGTGTGTGTGTGTATGTGTTTATGTTTTTCAAGAAAATTTACAATATTATTTTATTCTGACAATAACACTGGAAAATAAATTCTATTATTACCTTTATTTTCCAAATAAGGAGAACAGAGATTCAAGAATTAACTAGAATCACATTATTAGCATATGAAGTTGGATTTAAATTTCAGATATGCCTGATTCCATGTTTTGTAGTCTTTCTATTGCAGAATCTAGCTATCGTTCTTTGTATCCTCAGCTCTTAGTTCAGTGTACTAATACATTAAGTACAGTTCTAGTATATGGCAAATGATTAGCAAATATTTAATGACCAACTAACCCCAGAAAAGTGGGTGATTTACAAAAGTGAATAGATTAATGCTCTTGTTTATTCATAGAATAAAATATTCAATGCAAAGTTAAATGTTGGAGATGTTTTATATGTTTCTATGGTAAGGTAGTTGGTATTGCAAAAGGATATTTTGGAAACTTGATGACTTTAAAAGACAGCTCTAGGCATCTCATTGATGGATAGTCTAAATTTAGCTCAAGAAAATCAATAGTTTTAACTAGATCATCAGATTATGACAGTTATACTCTTTGGATAGATACAAATTTTGGTCCATAACTAATACTCAGGTTTATTTGTTGATTTGGCTTTTTGTAGGTCTTTCCCATGACCCATTTAAAAGTTGAAACTATGAATTATTTATCCATTAGAATAATAGTACATTCCACAAATACTTAAGTTCCAATTCTATTAAAGACAGATATAAGCAATATTGACTGACTACAGCCTATAAATGGTTTGTTTGTCAGTGTGGGATATGAGAAGGAAAAAAGGGTATGTCATTTGAACAGATGAAACAACAAATAATATGCAGAAAAATCTATACAAGAGAATCCTAGGTTGTAAGACAATAAAATATTTGTACAGCCATCACTGATAAGAAATAACTTCTCTGTGGCAGTAAAATGAATTATTTTCCCAATCACTCTACTTTATGGGTCATCTGATGACCTAAATTAAGCTAAAATAGTCTTTTTTTTTTAATACTTGTATTGCTATATCTAGATCCATTCTCCAAAAGGCAAAAGGCTTTTTAGAAAGATTGTTTTCTCTTCATGGCAATGAGAGGTCTCATTGATAGTGATTGATAAAATGAGTACTTTGTCTAATCAAAGCAATTTTCATTAGAGTTCATCAAGAATGATAAATCTTCATAGGATTCATGTATAATACATTTGAATTTCTTTATTTTTATGAACAAGTCCTATGAAATGAAGCATGCCATGAGATAAATGAGATATAGAGTGGAAATATCATATGTAGAACATCTTTGTAAGAGATATTTAAGAAACGTTTTTACATAGGTAAGAGAAAGTGAATAAACGACAAAAGCAATAGACATTTGCTCCTTGTTTATTTTAAATGATCACAAAAGCAAGAAAGTTTGCTTGAAAGATATAGTAGAAAGAAAAAATACTAAAATTTTAAAATAAATAATATGATAAAAGTAAATATAATACCAATTTACATTCATTAACTTAGACTTAGAAAGGGCCTCTAGGTCAATCTTTTCACTCTCAAAATAAGAAAACTGAATCACAAATAAGTTAAATGACTGGGCCCTGGTCATACCACTAAGCAGCCTTGGTCAAAACCATGTTGACTTTACTAAAAACATTTAATTGTTCAAAATATATTCTTGTCCTTTTTTTCCACCAGAAAAAAGACAAGATCATGTCATAACAGCATTGTATCTTTCTCTACACGGACATTAGTTCTTCATTTATAAAATGAGGAGGTCAGACTAAAGGACAACTAAAGGCCTTCACAATTTGAATGTAATCCTACGAAGAGGACTCTGATGTACTATTTTGAGTTTTAATTCAAACTATCATTTACACTCTGTGTTTTAGGCAAAGTCACCATCTCTGTTGTTATTTTTTTCCTCCCTAAAATGGAAAAGGTAATTAGACAATATTAAAGTTCTCTTCCAAAAATTGCATACCTGACAATCTTGAGGAAAGTAGAAATACAGCATAATAATACCATATTTTTACCTTACTCAGAATAGAAGAAAGAGAGTAGGATGGTGAAGAGCCATCAAGACACAATAAAGCAAAACAAAAAACAATGAAAACATAGGGGGAAAATGTGAACTATCACAATGGAAAAAGAACTGCTCTAGAAAATAGATCCAGGAGAGATAATTTAAAAGTTATTGGTCTACCTGAAAGTCATGATCATAAAAAAAATATGGACATCATTTTTCAAGAAATTATCAAGGAAAACTATCCTGAAGATTATGGAATAGCAAGGCAAATTAGGGAGCAGAATCAAAGTAGAAGAGTTAGCAGAATAGGAAATAATAGGTATATACAGACACTATGAAAAGGAGCAGGAGTGAATTTTATTAGAAAAAACTTACAGCTAGTAATCATTGATCTCAAAGTCATATTTAAAGATTCAATTAAAAGAGATATCTACATTAGATGCTAGCTATATTAATATCACTTTAGATGATGTTTACATATGTGTAAATGTCTGTGTGTGTGTGAATATGTGGCTATGTATGTATGTAGGTATATATAGATAGGTATATGGATATATATAATATATATAATTATAGCCTGCTTGGAGAAAGGGGAAGGGAGATGAAAGGGGGAAAAAACTCTAAAGTAAAAAATACCCAATAGAGAATTTTAAAAACTACAAAGAAAAAAGAAAAGATGGACAGTCATGAATATAAATTCTTCTATTATTATAAATAGTTTATGTAATGGAAATTTATTATCACATATTTTGAATCTTCCCTGATCCTGCTGGGTGCGTGGCAATGTTTTGTCATGTTGAATTTTCCTTTTCTGTCTTTCTTTTTTTATTTTTCCCCCTATGTTGTATTTAGCTAAAAAAATAAAAAGCAAACATGAAAAAGAAATGATAAGGGACTTAATAATGGTAAACCTTTTATCTTTCTATATGGGAAAATGATACATGTATCTTATAAGAATTTCATCTGTATTTGGACAGTTAGAATGATTCTATATAGAAAGAGAATGCAGAAGTAAATCATTTATTTTGGGATGATATAAAAATTAATAGGTGAGAAAAAGGGATGTCTTGGGAGGAAAGCGCATTAAGAAAAAAAGAGCAAAAGAGCTTTTACGATGGAAGGATAAATGGTGGTGAAGTGAATAATGTTTGAAACTCACTAACATTTACACTGATTGAAAGAAGGTAAAATATATCTAAAGACCCAATTTGTAATAGAAATATGTTTTATCTGACAGAAAATTAGGAGAGAACAAGAATAAGGAAAAGAGGTAGTAATAAAAGGAAGGTCAGATAAAAGAAAGTAGTGATCAGAAATAACATAGACTATAGGAAAGGGATAAAATAAAAATAGAGAAGAGAGAAAAATAAACAGAAGAAAATAAGATGGAGAGAAATGCATAATTAGTAATCATAACTGTGAGTATGAATGAAATTAACGCACCTATAAAATGGAAACAGAATAAAGTAGAAAGCAGAATCTGACAATTTAACAGAAATAGACCAGAAACCTAGATTCACAAGGAGTCAAAATAAGATTCTGGAGCAGGAGCTATTATGTTTTAGTTGATGTCAAAAATACAGGGGTAGCTATCATGCTCTCAGGTAAAGCAAAAGCAAAAAATAGAACTAATTAGAAATGATAAGCTGAGGAGCTAAATCTTGCTAAAAACAATACATAATAAATGAGTAACAAACATATGAACTAAATTACATAGCTTTCAAATTCTTAAAAGAACTGACTTATAGGAGGAACTAGATAGGAAAACTATACTTGTGGTGCATTTCAACTTTTTGCTCTCAGAACTATTTAAATCTACTCATAAATAAGAAAAAAGTCAAGGAGATGAATAGAATCTTAGAAAGTTTAGATATAATAGCCTCTGGAGAAAATTGAATGGGAACAGAAAAGAGTATATATTTTCTTCTACCATACTTGGCCCCTTCACAAAAACTGACCATGTATTAGGGCATAAAACCTCACAACCAGATGTAGAAAAGCAGAAATATTAAATGCACTACAGATATATATTTAGCAAAGGACAAAGGAAATGATATTAGGTAATTGTGAAGAATGAGTGTCAAGAAACAAGTTGTAGAAACAATAATTTCATTAAGAGAAATGGCAACAATGAGTCTATATTCCAAAAGTTATGCGGTGCAACTAAAGGAGTACTCAGGGGGAAATTTATATCTCTAAAAATCCACATCGATAAAAAAAAAGAAAGAAAAGATCAATGAATTAAGCATTAATTAAAAAAAAAGAAAAAAAATTCAAATTACTAGTATCTGAAATGAAAAGATTAGATTAAAATGAAATTAAAAGAATTGTTAGGAGTTATTTAGTCCAATTAAATGTCAGTAAAACTGACAATTTATGTGAAATGGATAAATATTTTCAAAAATATTAATATTCTTAAATGAACAGAAGAGAAAGTAGAATACTTGTATATTCCTGTCTCAAAAAAATAAATTACATCAGTGAACTTCATAAAAAAAATTCTTGAGATCACATAGATTCATAAGTAAATTCTATAGACCATTTAAGGAACAGTGCATTTGAATAGTATTGTGCTTTTAAAAAATAGAGTTCTTTCAAATCATTTTTATAGCACAATAATATTTTTGATGCCTAAACCAAGGGTAATAAAACCAAACATATATAACAATAAACCAATTTTCTTAGTGAATGTTGGTGCAAAAATATTTTAAATATAATACTAATAAAATATCATAAAACCTTATTGCAGCAATATATTACAAAGAATATTCACAAAGAACATTACAAAGAACATGGCCAAATGAAATTTATACCAGAAACATAGAGTCAGTTCAATATCAGGAGAGTATCCCAGAAATGATGGGCAGCCAGAAAAAAATGCCTATAGAATATCCCCTTCATGAAACAATAGAATGTATAGTAAAATTCAAAAGTAATAGAAAGATAAGAGCTTATGTATAGCTTTGAATGCCAAGCAGAGCATTTTGTATTTGATCCTGGAGGCAATAAGAAACCACTGGCATTTATTGAATAGTGAAATGGCATGGTACACTTCATGAATAACATTAGTGGCTGAATGTTGATTGGTTTGGATGAGAGATTGGTCATAGATGATAAAACATAAGTAATATTAAGTAAATACACACTGATTTGGACTGACAAATTTGGACTTAATGAAGGCTTTTTGAATAAGAACTGTAGAGCTATTGTTTGATTGGTCCTTATGTTTCAAAAGATAGAAGTTAAGAGTAAGAGAATTTCAGGTCTAGGGCATAGCATATGCAAACACAGAGTAAAGACATGGGGTATTATGTATGGGAAAAAGCAAGTATGACTGGAGCATTTAATGAAAAAAGTAAAGTAATATGTAACAGTCCTGGAAAGATAGGCTGTCACTAAGCTGGGAAGACTAAATGCCAGAAAGTACTGTATTTGATCCTTAAGGAAGTAGAAAGCCATTTAAGTTTATTGATAAGAACTTAAGAAATGAAGGCAGTGTGTATGTGAGCCTTCACAGTGCAATTCCTGGCATAGACAAATGTTTTCAGATCACTGGGGATTTGAGTGAAGAGTATGCATGTTTTCACACACTGCATAGATTTTAACTCAAATCATCACAAGTAAATCACAATAGTAATTCATAGTTACATAATCACTTTGGTTCTATACAGTTTTATGTTTTAAATTACAATATTTGTATTGAAAAGATGAATGTCTTAAGCATGTTATTCCAAATTTCCATCCATAAATCAGTATGTTCTTCCTGGATTCACAAATTTTGTAATATATTTTATAATAAATTTTAATATTGATAGGGACTTTATAAATATACATATATATATTCTTAGATACATAAACACACACATATATTAATGCATACACATAGATAAATACATACACACATTTTATTATATATATATAAAATAGCTAAGTGGCACAGTGGATAGTGTGCCAACTTTGGAGTCAGGAAGATTCATCTTCTGTGTTCTGATCTCTGACACTTACATTCTGTATGACCTTGGGCAAGTCATTTAACCACTTTTCCTTCAGTTCTTCATCTTTAAGAAGAAAATAAAATGCGATCACCTCAATATTTTTGCCAAGAAAACCACAAATGAGGTCACAAAGTTATGGAGACAACTGAAACAACACAAACAAATGCCTACATAAACACAAGGAGTAAAATTATTTCCAACTGTCACAATTTACTAAAATTATTCTATGACTCCTGGAACTAAATTTAATTGTAAGTCTTTTGTAGAGAATTAACTTTTATTAATCTCAGTTTTTATTCAGTGAATGACTGAATGACAGTGAATGACTGTCTTGAAAGGTTTTTGTTGTAAGAATTATCCTATTTTTAATAACAGCTCCTTTGTGATACATATTCTGGCTTTTTATACTTGAATTCTTGCCATTGACAAAAATAAGCCCCACAAATCACAATATTTCTTCTTGAAGGTATTTGGAAACAAGTAGTTTGGCATTCAAAAATTGGGATACTGTACCATTGTTAGATGAAATTAATTTTTGTTCTCTGAACTGTTATACATATTTCTTTCCAATCCATCTCCATAAACAAACTAGATCAGTTACCATATAAATGAAAAGGAAAAAAAAAAGTATTATCTTGTTTTTCTTTTACTTGTTCCAGTAGCTGAGTATACTGCCAGGCCAAGAATCAATTTAATCAACCTTTTTTGGCCAACCAATACATAATTTTATTTTTTTGTAGAAGAGCTTTATATTAAGATTTAATTTAGGTCTTTGGAATCTCTCTTACCAAATGACATGAAAAATGAATGGAGTTCAATTTCATCTTAGAAAAAAGAACATCAAAGGCACAAACTAAGTTGTAGACTAATTGAAAAACCAATAAAAATAATCTTTTAGAAATGATTTCATTCTCCATGAGAAGAATTTAAAGGCTTTTCCCCATCACTTACTAGACTATTCTATGCAAACCTACTTTACATTTATATTGTGCATATTCTATGCTTGGTTTTCTATATATTTGTATATTTTCCCAGTAAAATGTAAGGCCTTTAAAATCCAGGAATAGGCCACTTTATTTTATGTCATCATAATCTACAAGAGTGTGTGAAATGCATTATGAAGCATCATTCTCAGTAAATGCATTTTGAATGAATAAATGAAAACTTGTATTCTACCCTGATATCTTTAAACCAGAGGGTAAAATAGAATTTGAATGAATCTAGTAATTACTTCCTTAAAGAGTTCCTCAAAAGAAAATCCCTGTGATTATTATAGCTAAATTATGGAATGCTCAGATCAAGGAGAAAATACAATAAGCAGCCAAAATGAAAAAAAAAAATTAAATATTGTAGAGTCACAGTCAGGATTACACAGGATTTAGCAGCTTCTACCTAAAAGGATTTGAATGCATGGAACATAATATTCAGGAAGACAATGGAGCTAAAATTACAACTAAGAATCACCTGTCCATTGAAACTGAATATGATATTTCGGGGGGAAAGTAGATATTCAGTGAAGCAGAAGACTTTCAAGTATTCCTGATAAAAAAAGATCAGAGTTGAACATAAAGTTTGATTTTCAAGAACATGACTCAATAGAAGCATAAGTGAACTGGAAAGAGACAATAGGGGAATCAATATGGTTAAACTTTTTGTGTCCCTATATTGGAAGATGATATTTGTAACTATTAAGAATTTTATCATTATTGGAGCAGTTAGAACAAGAATATATAGATAGAGGGTGCAGATATAACTTGATAAAGATGGAATAGATTATCCCCCCCCCCCAAAAAAAAGAGCAATACCATTAAGGGATAAGAAAGAGGATTACACTGGAAGAAGAAAGATGGCACAGGTTGAATAAAAGTAAATTATTTCACATGAGACTACAGAAAACCATCCCGAGAATAATATACCATGATCAAGTAGGATTTATAGCAGGATTGCAAGGCTTGGTTCAATATTAGGAAAACTATCAGTATAATTGGCCATATTAATAACCAAATTAACAAAAACCATATGATCATCTCAATAGATGCAGAAAAAGCATTTGATAAAATCCAACATCCATTCCTATTAAAGACACTTCAGAGTATAGAAATAAATGGACTTTTCCTTAAAATAATCAGTAGCATCTAGTTAAAACCAGCAGTAAGCATCATATGTAACAGGGACAAATAGCAACCATTCCCAATAAGATCAGGAGTGAAACAAAGTTGCCCACTATCACCGTTACTATTCAATATTGTATTAGAAATGCTAGCTTTGGCAATAAGAGTTGAGAAAGAAATTAAAGGAATTAGAGTAGGCAATGAAGAAACCAAAGTATCATTCTTTGCTAATGATATGATGGTATACTTAGAGAACCCCAGAGATTCTACTAAAAAGTTATTAGAAATAATCCACACCTTTAGCAAAGTTGCAGGATACAAAATAAACCCACATAAGTCATCAGCATTCTTATATATCATTAACAAAATCCAACAGTTAGACTTACAAAGAGAAATTATATTTAAAGTAACTACTGATAGTATAAAATATTTAGGAATCTATCTGCTAAGAGAAAATCAGCAATTTTATGAGCAAAACCATAAAATACTTTCCACACAAATTAAGTCTGATCTAACCAATTGGAAAAATATTAAATGCTCTTAAATAGGGTGAGCAAATACAATAAAGATGACAATACTACCTAAACCTAATCTATTTATTTTGCCCTATACCAATCAGACTCCCAAAAAACTATTTTAATGACCTAGAAAAAATAACAACAAAGTTTATATGGAAAAGCAAAAGGTCAAGAATTTCAAGGGAATTAATGAAAAAAATCAAATGAAGGTGGCCTAGCTGTACCAGATCTAAAATTATATTATAAAGCAGCGGTTACCAAAACCATTTGGTATTGGCTAAGAAATAAACTAGTTGATCAGTGGAACAAGTTAGGTTCAAAGGACAAAACAGCCAATAACTTTAAGAATCTAGCGTTTGAGAAACCCAAAGACCCCATTTTTGGGGATAAAAATTCACTATTTGACAAAAATTGCTGGAAAAATTGGAAATTAGTTTGGCAGAAACTAGGCACTGACCCACACTTAAACACTGTACACCAAGATAAGGTCAAAATGGGTTCATGACTAGGTATAAAGAATGATATTATAAATAAACTGGAAGAGCATAGGATAGTTTACCTTTCAGACTTGCAGAAGAGGAAGGCATTTATGACCAAAAAAGAACTAGAGATCATTATTGAACACAAAATAGAAAAATTTGATTATATCAAATTGAAAAGTTTTTGTACAAACAAAACTAATGCAGATAAGATTAGAAGGGAAGCAATAAACTAGGAAAACATTTTACAGTCAAAGGTTCTGATAAAGGCCTCATTTCTAAAATATATAGAGAATTGACTCAAATTTATAAGAAATCAAGCCATTCTTCAATTGATAAATGGTCAAAGGATATGAACAGACAATTCTCAGACTAAGAAATGGAAACTATTTCTAGCCATATGAAAAGATGCTCCAAGTCATTATTAATCAGAGAAATGCAAATTATGACAACTCTGAGATACCACTACATACCTGTCAGATTGGCTAGAATGACAGGAAAAGATAATGCAGAATATTGGAGGGGATGTGGGAAAACAGGACACTTATACTAATACATTGTTGGTGGAATTGTGAATACATCCAGCCATTCTGGAGAGCAATTTGGAACTGTGCTCAAAAAGTTATCAAACTATGTCCCTTTGACCCAACTACTGGGCTTATATCCCAAAGATATTTTAAAGAAGGGAAAGGTGCCTGTATGTGCAAGAATGTTTGTGGCAGCCCTCTTTGTAGAGGCCAGAAACTGGAAACTGAGTGGATGCCCATCAATTGGAGAATGGCTGAATAAATTGTAGTATATGAATATTATGGAATACTATTGTTCGGTAAAAAATGACCAACAGGATGATTTCAGAAAGGCCTGGAGAGACTTAAATGAGCTGATGCTAAGTGAAATGAGCAGAACCAGGAAATCATTATATACTTCATCAACAATACTATATGATGATCAATTCTGATGGATGTGGCCATCTTGAGCAATGAGATGAACCAAATCAATTCCAATAGAGCAGTTATGAATTTAACCAGCTAAACCCAGCGAAAAAACTCTGGGAGATGACTATGAACCATTATATAAAATTCCCAATCCCTCTATTTTTGTTCACCTACATTTTTGATTTCTTTCACAAGCTAATAGTACATTATTTCAAAGTCCGATTCTTTTTGTACAGCAAAATAACTGTTTGGACATGTATACTAATATTATATTTAATTTGTATTTTAACTTTTAACATGCATTGGTCAACCTGCCATTGATGGGGAGGGGATGGGAGGAAAGAGGGGAAAAATTGGAACAAAAGGTTTGGCAATTCTCAATGCTGTAAAATTATCCAGTCATATAACCTGTAAATAAAAAGTTATAATAAAAAAAAACAAACAAACAAAGAAAAGTTAAATATGACAGATATCCAGAAAAAATTGGATCGGAATAAGAAGAAGTATACCTTTTTTTTCAGTCATATTTGGCACCTTGACCAAAACTGACCATCTTTTATGTCATTAAATTTATAAGTGAATTCTACCAAATATTTTCTATCAAAATTCTAACATTAATAAATAATAAACAATTTGAGAAAAATAAATAAATAAAAATCCTAGTAAATAGCTTTGAGGATAGAGCTATTTTTTCAATTTTGTACTAGAAATGTTATCTATAGCAATTAGAGAAGGAAAAGAAATGGAAGGAATTAGTGCAGGCAATGAGCAATTAAAACTGTCATTCTTTGTAAGTGATATAATTTATACTTAGAGAATCATAGAGATTTAACTAAAAAGCTAGTTGAAGAAACATTTAATAACTTTAGCAAAGTTGCAGGATATAAAATAAAACAGTATAAATTATCAGCATTTCTATATATTACCAACAAGCTCCAATAACAAGAGATAGGCAATACAAAATACTTGGGAGCTAATATTAGTATAAACCCAGGAATCATATGAACATAATTATAAAATACTTCTCATACAAATAAATTTAGAGTTAAACAACTGAAAAAAATCAGTTTTTCATAGGTAGGCCAAGCCTATTTAATAAATATAATTAATCTATATAAGTTAATTTACTTATTTGGTGCCATACCAATCAAACTACCAAAGAATTATTTTATAGAGGTAGGAAAAAATAACAAAATTCACCCGAAAGAACAAAAGATCATGAAAATTGTGGGAATTAATGGAAAAAAGTGAAGGAAGCTGACCTAGCACTACCAGATCTCAAGCTGTATTACAAAGTGGTAATCATCCAAACAATCTGGTTCTGGCTAAGTGATGGATCAGGGGAATAGATTAAGTATATAATACAGAATAAAAAATGAGCATGGAAATGCAATGTTTGATAAGCTCAAAGATCTAAACCTTTCAGTAAGGACTCATTCAACATAAAACTGCCAGGAAAATGGTAACGCAGTTTTAGTAGAAACTTGGTATAAACAGAAAGGGATGATAACTGAATAAGACAGAAAATACAGGGTTCTCCAAATTCCTCCCACAACCAAGATAGAACTTCACCTTAACGTGAACTATGAACAACAGTAATAATTAAAAATCAGCATAAAACAGTTGTTCTCCTAAAACAGCTTGGGAAGATCTTAGAAAGGACCAAACTACTCATGATGTAGACTTGGCCAAAATAAAGTACAAATTCTTTCAGGGAGACTCCATTGAATCAACCAACAACAAGCCCTGGGGCAGACCAAACAGCTCCCCTTCAGAAGTTTTAATCTTTCAGACAGGGTGGTGAGTCAGACAGCTAGCTGATAGGGGAACTTTGAAGGACTCTCTGTTGTCACCAAACACTAGATGCAATTGTGCTTACCAAATGCAGACCCAGGCTGTAGCCATGGGCAAAGAATAGAGGACTCATTCCCAGTGTGGTAGCAATGAGAGAGGGACTCTGTTGACTGTGGCACATGCAGAAAAGGGGATGCCTTGTTTTTGGTTCTATGGGAATAGTGAGCTAAAGTTGGTAGCTATAGGAGAGACCCCAAGGAGTATGAGGATTTTTAGTGACAATATGACTTGGTTCCCTAATCATGACTCAAGGGTGAAGAAAAATGCTTGGGGTCAGGCCCTCAGATAGTTATTAGAAAACAAATAGTACATGAGGCAGCTAATTGGTGAAGTGGATAGAGCACCAGCCTTGAAGTCAGGAGGACCTGAGTACAAATCTTGCCTCAGATACTTAAATACGTTCTAGCTGTGTGACCCTGGGCAAGTCATTTAACCCCCAAATGCCTCAGCAAAAAAAAAAAAAAAAAAAAAAAGTACAAAAAACTTGAGGCATTACACACACACACACACACACACACACACACACACCTTCCAGTCTTCAGGACTAAAATCTGACTATAGTAAAAAAAAAAAAAAAAAAAAAAAAAAAAAAAAAAAGCTAAATATTGAAGATATTTAATGAAGATAATGAAATTTTTAAAAAGCCATTCCTAGTTTTAAGAAAAATGTCAAATGTCACAAACCCAAAAAAGGATTCTTTAAAAGAGTCCCGATTGGGGAGGAAGTGGTTACAAGTAAATCAGACATGTGAGCAGGGAAAGGGAGAAGGTGAAAAGTATGAGAGAGAGGAAAATAGGATGAAAGGAAATGCATAGTTAATAATCAAAACTTTTAATGTGAATAGGATGAAGTTACCCATAAAATGGAAATGGATAACAAAATTTTTTTTTTAAACAGAATCCAGAAAAGTTTACAAGAAACACATTTAAAACACATTTTAAAATCAGATAGGTAGAGTTCAAATAAAGAATAGGAGCAGAATTTATTATGCTTCAACTGAGGCAAAAAAGCAGGGATGCTAATCATGTTCTGACAAAATTAAAGGTAAAATAGATTCAATTAAAAGAGATAAGTAAAGAAAATATATCATGATTAAAGATATAGAAAATGAAGCAATATCAGTATTAAAACTTTTAAGCATCAAAGCCAGAGCACTTATATTTTTAAAGGAAAGGTTAAATGAACTACAAGTAGAAATGGTAATACTATTATAGTGAAAGACTTTAACTTTCCTCCTTAACTATTTTCTTATTTATTTATTTGTGTTAGATTTCTCTGTATTAGATAAATCTAACAAAAATAAATAAATAAGAAAATAGTTAAGTCGACAAATAGATTCTTACATAAGCTAGATATGGTTGAAAAGAACTGAATGAGAATAGAAAGAAATACACCTTTTCTCAGGAGTATAAATTGCAAAAATTTACCACCTACAAGGATATAAAAACTTTTAAATTGGGAGAAAAAAATTATAGGCCTTTTCTCAAACAAAAGTCTCATATCACAATATGTAAACAATTTTATCGAATGTATAAGAATATAAGTCATTCTCCAAAGTATACAAATAGGGAAGCTTTCTGATGAAAAAAATCAAAACATATATAGTCATATAAAAATGCTTTAAATCACTGATTAGAGAAATGCAAATTAAAATATCATCTTCCACTGAAAATTAAGATATCATCTTACTCTGCTCAAATTTGATAAAATGATAGAAGGATAAAGCAACAAGTATTGGAAGGGATGCAGAAAAATTGAAGCACCAATTCACTGTTTGAAGAACTGTGAAATGATATAATCATTGTGGAGAGTAATCTGGAATTATTCCAGAGTTATTAAACTATGCCCACCCTTTGACCCAGCAATATTATTATTAGTTTTGTTTACTAAGGCAATTATGAAACAAGGAAAATAATTTATGTTCTAAAATATTTATAGAAATTCTCCTCATGTAAAAGAACTGGAAATCGAAGGGATGCCTGTCAGTTGGGGAATGGTTAAACAATTTGTGCTATGTGATTAAAATGAAGTACATAAGAAATGATGAACTGGTTGATTGAAAAAAAAAAAGATGGAAAGGCTTGCATGAAATAATGAAGAGGGAAATAAGCAGAAAGAAGGGAACATTGTACACAGTAACTGCAATGTTGTTCTAAGAATATCTTTGAAGAACTTAGTTTGAGTAGTACAGAAGAGAACAAAAAAAAAATCTTCTTTAGAAGGAATCACAAAATAGCAGGGCA
Source organism: Antechinus flavipes (assembly GCF_016432865.1). Lineage (NCBI taxonomy): Eukaryota > Metazoa > Chordata > Mammalia > Dasyuromorphia > Dasyuridae > Antechinus > Antechinus flavipes. Next base: position 108,809,053 of record NC_067403.1, read on the forward strand.
TATTTGAAAATGATGTGTAATTTTTTTTATTAAATAATTTTCAAAAAAAGTAAACAGTATGAAATTGAAATTTGGTTTTATGTTGACTTCTATTTTTCTATGGAGGTTTTTTCAAAATATATGCATAATTTGCGACATTCACCCTCACAAAACCTTGTGTTTCAAAATGTTTTCTTCATTTTCCCCTACCCTTTCCCCTAGACAGCAAGTAATCCAATATGAATTAAACATGTGCAATTATTCTATAAATATTTCCACAATTATGCTGCACAATAAAAATCAGATCAAAGAGGAGGGAAAAATGAGAAAAAAACTGAATGCAAGCAAACAACAACAAAAAAGTGAAACTATTATGTAGTGATTCACACTCAATTGCACTCTCTCTGGGTGCAGATGGCTCTCTCCATCACAAGATGTAAATCACCTCATTGTTGAAAAGAGCCATCTCCATCAGAATTGATCATCATGTAATCTTGCTGTTGCTGTGTACAATATTCTCTTGATTCTACTTACTTCATAAGTGCATCAGTTCATATAAGTCTCTTCAGGCCTTTCTGAAATCATTCTGCTCATCATTTCTTATAGAATAATAATATTTCATGCCATCCATATACCATAACTCATTCAGCCATTCTCCAAGTGATGGGCATCCACTCAATTTCCCATTTCTTGCCACTACAAAAACAGCTGCTACAATTATTTTTGCACCTGTGGGTCCTTTTCCCCTTTTTTATGATCTCTTTATAGGCCCAGCAGAGACACTGCTGGATCAAAGGGTATACACAGTTTGATAGCCCTTTGGGAATAGTTCCAGACTGCTTTCCAGAATGATTAGATCAGTTCAAAACTCCACCAACAATGTATTAGTGTCCAAGTTTTCACAGATCCTCTACAACATTCATCATTATATTTTCCTGTCATCTTAGCTAAGAATTCTTTTTTATGTTATGTATCCTTTTTATTTAAAAATATTCAGTTCATATCTGACTTTGTAGAAGATAGACATACATCTTTCCTCTCACAAAACATATAGGTAAAGAACATGGCAGTAATTGGCATTGTCTGGCTTGAGCATTTTATTGAATAGAGGCAGGACAATAGACCCAAAGAACTATTTATGCCCATTTCATTTTTGTGAGCTTTTTATTAGTTACTACTGAATCTTCCTCTTTCTCCACATCTTTCATCACTGTCTACATACTTTGTAGAAACAGAAACATGAGTTCCCCTGGCTATTATTCTCAGTTCAATTCACCCCAGGATTCTGAGTCATAAAAGAACTGGAGCATCTTGCTATGAGAAAGTAGGGAATGCAAGGAGGTTACAAGGGCCAAGGGAAAATCATAAATTGCTTAAAAACTCACTGAGCCCAGTGCCTCTGAGGAAATTGAAGTTTTATCCATACTGTTTTTTGGCAAGTTATATTAAAAAGAATTGAAAATGGGTATTTTCCTAGTCATCATTCAAGGGAATATTATTCTTTTAGAAATCAGGCATTAGGAAATATTTCTTAAATCATTGAAGCAATGTAAATGTGAAAATGAAAACAAGTGAAAGGGGAGGCAGAAAGCAGGACTGGGTTCTAGAGAAGCTCTGTTACTAGTTTGTTTTGTGACCTTGGTCAAATACTTCAGTCTCTCTATTTATTAGTTTCTTCATCTATCAAAAAGAGGTTTGAACTAAATGGTCTAAAAGACAATTTTCACATTCTATGCATGTGATAATCATATTTTTGCAATGACTTTTATTTAACTTTTTTCAGATACTCCACTAACTCACTCCACATATATTTAGATCATAGATCATAGTCATCAAGTGTAATCTCTTCATTTTACTGAGGTCCAGAATCAATTTGTCAGAGATGGAGTTTAAACCTATGTCTTCTTCCTGACTACAAAACTTCCTTGCTCTGCCCATTATGCCACACTGTCAGTAAATCATTTTCATGACTTGCTGTGCTACCATCTAAAAATCCATTACTGCATCTCTAAGCTAGTTAGTCTGGTACTTAGATAACATAACTCAAGTCATGCACTTAAGATATTTCTAGTGTGGTAGAATTTGTTAGGATTTGCAATTCATGAATAGTAGTTTTGAGAACCTTCTTACCATAAAGATTCATATCCAGAAGTGGGGAGCATTTGAAAGACAGTATAATGGAAGGGTTTTAAAAAACTGGCTTTGAAGGAAGGCAGATTTTGATTGATGTCCAGTCTTTGATGCATATTATTTGTATTGTATTGAACAAGTCAATGAATTTATTAACATAAATGAACTCCAGCATCAAAGATATCTAATTGAAATGTGGATATTTTCCTTAAACATTGCCAGTAAAATCAAAATTCTACTCCCTATCCATATTGTAAAGTAGCCCTAGCTTATTACAAATGGTCTTTTTCAGTTTTCTTTTTTATAAAGAAACTTGACTAAGAAGTATGATAAATCTGTAATTGTGCCATGGTGTGACAGCATGCAAAAGTAATCAAAATTTTAATTTTCTTATTGAAAAAATATATTAATAATCCACATTGAAATGGTCAAATATTAGATTTGTTGCTTTTGCAACCTATCAATATGGAGATCTTAATATTGCATTATGCATACATAGCATAGAAGGTCTCATCAAATTCATTCCAAATGGTATGTGGATTATATATATAAATATTTCTCCAGAGTTGTCAATTACATGAATTTTAAAATTGTAATGATTTTTTGGTTCAGATTCTCATGGCCTTAAAATTCATTTGAAAATGTCTTATATTTCAATTTAATCTATGTAATATGAAAATAACTACCTTTTTCTTCCTGCCTCATACCTAATTTTGGTAAATGTCAATATATTGACAATATTTATCAGACTCAATCCACTCTAAAAGATCATGTAGTAATTATTTTCTATTTCATTTAACTATTTTTCACAAACTTTTTTGTTCAAGTTTCAAATTTTCTTTTTCCCACCTGTCCATCATCTATTGAGAAAACAATTAACATATAAATATAATCAACTTGCTGTAATTTCCTCAGTTTCTTCTTTCCTTCTAATGGTGACTACATTGGTATTGGTTGTGAGAAAAAGACTTACATTTTACTTAATCAAACTTATTTCTACATTAACCATGTTGCAAAAAAAAATTAAAAATAAGAAGCATAAAAAGTATGGAGGGGGAGGCATACTTAAATCTCCATTCAGAGTTTCATCATGGATCTATCCTTTATTGGAATTGTCTGGGATCACAGTTTTCACAGTTGATAAACATTACTTATATGCACTACCTCCCTGGATCTACTTGTTTCACACTGTATCAGTTTTTCCTAGGCATAACCACCTCTTTCACCCTTTTGATTAGAGAAATAATATTTAATCATAATCATATATCACAGCTTATTCAGCCATTCCCCAATTGATAGGCATCCCCTCAATTTCAAATTCTTTGCACCACAAAAAGAACTTCTATAATATGTATACAGATAACCTTTTTCCCTCAATTCTTTGATTTCTTTGGGATATAGACCTAGTAATCATATTGTTGGATCAAAGGGTATGTATATTTCTATAGCCTTTTGGGTATACATCTAAATTATTCTTCAGAATGTTTGGACCAGTTCATAGCACCCCCAACAATGCATTCATGTATTTATTTTTTCACATCACCTAGCATTTTTCACTTTTCTGTTCTATCATGTTGGTCAGTGAGTTGGTGCATTAGAGTTATTTTAATTTAAATTTTTCTATTCAATAGAGATTTTGAGTATTATTCATGTGACTATTGATAGTTTTGATTTTTTCTTCTGAAAACTCTCTATTCATATCTTTTGACCACTTATCAATTAGGAATGTCTCTTGTAATGGGCTGAGGCTTGAGTTGATGCACTGAGGTCCCAAGCACATGAGGCTAAATAGTAATTGGACCATACTCTATTAATATGTAAGCTTGGAGAAAGAATGGTCCCCACCCACTCTTTGTGCAAGTCCTGATGTGTTGTATAGGAAATGACGATTTTGGTGGGTGGAGGCAGGGGAGTGGAAAAGGAAGGGGAGGAGATGGCTCAGTGGATAGAGCACTAGCCTTGAAGTCAAGAGGACCTGAGTTCAAATCCAGCCTCAGACACTTAACAAACAGAAAAAGTGAGCTGAGCCAACCGTGGCAATGGCAATCCCAAAAGTCTCTCCTCCCCTTCCTTTTCCACTCCCCTGCCTCCACCCACCAAAATCGTCATTTCCTATACAACACATCAGGACTTGCACAAAGAGTGGGTGGGGACCATTCTTTCTCCAAGCTTACATATTAATAGAGTATGGTCCAATTACTATTTAGCCTCATGTGCTTGGGACCTCAGTGCATCAACTCAAGCCTCAGCCCATTACAGTCTCTCATTTTTAAAAATTTGTTTCTGTTTCCTATATATTTAATATATAAGGCCTTTATTAGAGAAACTGGCAATAGTCTCCTTTGTCTTCCTTCTAGTCATGACTACATTGGTATTGTTTGAACAAAAAAAATTACATTACACTTAATCAAAATTATCCATTTTATTCCCCATGATCCCCCTCTTCTTACTCCTTTGTCAATAGTTCTCAACAGTTAAAATTTTCCACACTCCCCTAATTTGCTTATGATATTACTTTTTTTCTTTCTTTTTTTTTTTCAAATACCTTTTTATTTACAAGTTATATGTATGGGTAATTTTACAGCATTGACAATTGCCAAACCTTTTGTTCCAATTTTTCCCCTCCTTTCCCCTACCCCTTCCCCTAGATGGCAGGATGACCAGTAGATGTTAAATATATTAAAGTATAAATTAGATACACAATAAGTGTACATGACCAAACCGTTATTTTGCTGTACAAAAAGAATCAGATTCTGAAATATTGTACAATTAGCCTGTGAAGGAAATCCAAAATGCAGGCAGGGAAAAATATAGGGATTGGGAATTCAATGCAATGGTTCTTAGTCATCTCCCTGAGTTCTTTTGCTGGGCGTAGCTGGTTCAGTTCATTACTGCTCTATTGGAACTGATTTGGTTCATCTCATTGCTGAAGATGGCCAGGTCCATCAGAATTGATCATCATATAGTATTGTTGTTAAAGTATATAATGATCTCCTGGCCCTGCTCGTTTCATTCAGCATCAGTTCATGTAGGTCTCTCCAGGCCTTTCTGAAACATCCTGTTGGTCATTTCTTACAAACAATAATATTCCATAATATTCATATACCGCAATTTATTCAGCCATTCTCCAATTGATGAACATCCACTAAGTTTCCAGTTTCTGGCCACTACAAAAAAAGCTGCCACAAGCATTCATGCACGTACAGATCCCTTTTCCTTCTTTATGATCTCTTTGGGATATAAGCCCAGTAGTAACACTGCTGGATCAAAGCTTGATAACTTTTTGAGAATAGTTCCAAATTGCTCTCCAGAATGGTTGGATATATTCATAATTCCACCAACAATGTATTAGTGTCCCTGTTTTCTCACATCCCCTCCAACATTCCGCATTATATGATATTACTTTTTATGTCTAAATCATGTAAGCATTTAAACCTTTCCTCATTATATGGTATGAGATGTTGGTCTATTTCAACTTTCTGCTAAATTGTGATCCAATTTTTCCAGAAATTTTTGTCAAATGATGAGTTCTTGCTCCCAAAGCTTGGATCTTTGGGTTTAACAAATACTATAGTCATTTACTGTTGTGTATTGTATACATAATCTGTTTCCTTTAGCCACCTATTTCTTATTTAGTACCAAATTATTTTGTAACATTATTGTTCTGTAATATAGTTTGAAATCTGGTATTTCTAGTTAGCCTTTCTTCACTTTTTTTCTTTAACATTGAATTCTTGACCTTTTGTTCTTTTAGATGAATTTTCTTATAATTTTCTCTAGTTCTATAAAATAATTCTTTGGTAGTTTGATTGGTATGACATGAAATAAGTAAAATAATTTAGTTAGAATTATCTTTTTAGTATAGTAACTCAACCTGTACCAATTAGTATTTATCCAATTGTTTAGATGTATTTATTTGTGTGAAGTGTTTTGGAATTTTATGTTCATATAATCCTTGGATATGTCTTAGCAGATAGACTCACAAATATTTTATATTCTGTAGTTATTTTAAAAGGAAATAATCTTTTATATTTCTTCCTATAGGGTTTTGTTGGTAACACACTAATTTGAAAACAAAATTCTCAACAGTATTGATCATAAGAACTGATCGCTTGTAGGTTAGGATTGTGTACATTTTCTAGAAGTAGTATGATATAATGTATAACATGTTAGATTTGAAATTAGAATATGTGTTTTAGTCCAGTTTTTGACATTTAGAGGCTGTTTAATCAAGAATGATCAGGTCATTTAGCTTTTATTAACCTCATATTCTTCACTAGAAAAGTGGAAAAAAAAATTTGAGAGACACAAATGAGAGAACAAATATAAAGTCCTTTAAAAACTTTTGAAACATATAAATACTAGCTATTTCTAGATACCCATAACCTAGAAAATATTTCTTTATTTCATATGGATATGTTGATAGTTCCATTGTTGTTATTGTTATTGTTTTAAGAGAAAGGGGGAATCAGATTTCAAAGCAATTCATCTTTAATTTCAAATGTTTTGTATAGCTTTCTGATATGACTGTTACTTAATATTATTTGCTTGTCTGGGCTGATTTCTTATTTCAATTCTATGCCACAAACTTCTTGACAGTGGGTATCATTATTGATTTTATGTATATATCTATCTATATCTATCTATCTATCTATATTTCTATAACATTACACACACACACCTGGCTCTATTTTTTGGGATCTTCATCACCCTTTATAACTTGACTCCTTCATACTTTTCCTTCCACATATTCTGTGGTTTGTCAACATTGCTTCCTTGCTTTTTCTCATATAGTACATTCCATTCTGTGCACTCTCAAAGGCTGTCTCACATGCATGAAATATACTCTCTTGTACCTTCAAATCTCAGCCAAAATCTCAAGGAGTCTCTCTCAGATCTTCTTTAGAAAACTGCCTTGCCTCTGTGATTACCTTCAACTTATTTCGTAGATATCTTATTTGTACATAGTTGTTGGCATATTGTCTCCATTCATTAGACTGTGAGCTCAGTGAGGCCAGGAACTTTTTCCTGGCTTTTCTTTGTATTCTCAGTGTTTAGCAGAGTGTTCAGTAAATGCTTAAAGTTTGTTGATTTGACTAAAATAGATCTATTTAAACCAATGTGAAAAACATCCATTTTATTTATCATAAGTGCTCTCTGTAATAAGAACTTTTATAACCAAGAGAGCATGAGGCATGAATGCCAAACACCTGTCTTGGAATCCTACTTGGCATTTCCATTACAAGTCATTTCAGCTCTTTGAGAAGAAGCTTCCTAAGTCTTCAAAATGAACATAATAACTTCTCTATCTGTGTCACAAGACTGCTGTGTAGCTCAAATAAAAATATTATACATATAAATTTCATTATATATGTAATGTATATGTATGTATACACACACACACACACACACACACACACACACATATATATATATATTTGTGTACACACACACACACACACACACACACACAATTCCATTGCCATAGCATTATTTTCTGTTTGGATAAAACTACAATAATGAAAAGACAGATTCTATTTGATTTCATACATCTTAATACCACCAGCTGTGCTCAATGGTTAAAACGCAGAAAGCAAAAATCTTTTAGGTTTCTCAAACAAGTTCAAATATGTCTGGATATGTTACCAAACCTGCTTCCTTAGTAAGATCTTCTCCAGATAAATACTTCTCAAAATAGATACTGTGACTAAAGGGAGCCATCATGTCTCCAATTTATTCTTCTCTTTCTATTTCTACACCTAATATATTTTCAGGATTTTTTTCACATAAATCTTAGTTTCTCATATTTTAAATAATTTAAAACCCTGCTGTTAAATTCAATTTCAGTCATTGCAATACAAATAATAATAGCTGAATTTTATATAGAATTTTAAGGTTGTTAAGGCCCTTTTACATACATTATTCCATTGGATACTAATACAATCTTTTGAAATTAGCGCTATTTTTATCTTTTGTTCTGATAAAGAAACTAAGAAGAGAGATTAAGTGACCTGCCCAAGGTCACACAACTAGTAAATGTTTAAACTGGTATTTAAACTAATGTCTCCCTAACCCCTAGCAACTGTACCCTTATGTTAAATAGATACCTAAAGCTACTTGCAGAAAACAGTGACCTAAATATTGTGATCTATTTTTCAATTCAAAAATTTAAAAAAAAAATCACCTCATTAAATAGTTACTTTGTGAAAAGCACTGTGCTACTTATTTGTGACAGTATAACAAAATTGAAGAGAGATTCTGGCTTGATGGAGCTTCATTTCTATTAGAAGAAAGGATGAAAGCAAGTGAATACTAATGTGAAGAGAGAAAAGAGCTTTAATAGGGATGAAATTTTTACACAGAGAAGGTTCCATCACATAATGAGTGAGTCTTAGAATGAGGTAGACTTGAATTCATTGCCTGCCTCTGACACACACTGCCTGTGTTCTTTGATCAAGTGAATGTTTAATACTTCAATCAATTAAGACTATTGTTACAAATAATTTGTAGTCTGCATTGATAGAAATACTTTTCATATTGGGAGTTCCCTATAAAAATAAAACCAAAATGTTTGATTAAATAAAAATCTATATAAATGTGATTTGACATTAGACTATATGATAAAATCACAAATTATTCTCACACTCAAAGATTGAGGATTATCTTGATTTCATTCTAAATTTTAATATCACTTTGCACAGAACACTTTGTTGTATAGTTTTCTGATGTCATTGTTACCTAACATTATATGTTTTCCCTGTGTAGGCTAATTTCTTATTTCAATCTATATAACAAAAATTCTTGACAGTCGGTATCATTTGTTGTAGATGAGACAGACAGATAGATAAATAGATCGCCAGAGTTCTACAATTCAACTAAAATAGATGTGCCAATTATTGGAGAAGGCACTGGAGACACAAAGACAGAGAGATAACAGTTCTTATCTTGAAGGAAGAGATATTTTATATTTAAATATTAATTTTTCAATTATAGGTCATGACAATTTTTAGCATTCATTTCATAGGATCTTAAATTTCACATTTTTCTTCCTTCTTCCATTCTCTCATGTCTTCTGAAAATTTGTAGACAATTTGGTATAGGTTGAAACATGTGCTATCATGTAAAAATTTTTTTCACATTCATCACAATTGGGAAAGAACAAATAGACCAAAAGTAAAAAAGTACACAAAAAATAATGAAAATGAAGAAACATGTTTTTGTCTGCACTCAGAGTTTCTTTATATGGATGATAGAATTTTCATTCATACTTTGTACTTGATTTTAGATCTTTGTGTTAATGAGAAGAACTGAGTCATTCATAGTTGATTATCCCTAAGTACAATGCTTTCCTAATTCTGATCATTTAAATTTGCTTCAATTTGTACAAATAGTTTGCCTCTTTGTTTTCTGAATTCTGCCTGTTCATCACTTGTTAATGCAAAATAGTATTCCATTTCATTTATATACCACAATTTGTTTAGCCATTCTCCAACTAATGGAACATTCGTTCAATTTCCAAAACTTTGCCACCACAAAAAAGGATGCTATAAAAAATTTTTGCACATGCAATATTGGTAGTCAATTATGCTGATAGTTTTCCTAATATTGAATTAACTCTGTATTCTTTGTCTAAATACTAAGTCATAGTCTATAATCCTTGTGATATATTGCTGTAATTGCTTTGCTAGCTTTTGTTCAAAATTTTCACATCAATATTTATTAGGAAAATTGGTCTATAATTTTCTTTCTCTGTTTTAGCTATTCCTGAATTTAGGTATCAGAACCATTTTTATGTCATAAAAGGAGTTAGGAAGAATTCCTTCTTCACCCATTTTTCCAAATAGTTTATATAATATTATAATTTATTGTTCTTTAAATGTTTGGTAGAATTCACTTGGAAACCTTTCTTGAATTCATTAATGATTTGTTCAATTTGTTTTTCTAAGATGAGCTTGTTTAGGTTTTTTTATCTCCTGATTTAGGTAATTTATATTTTTATAAATAATTATCAAGTTCATTCAATTTGTCAGAATTAGGGACATACAACTGGGCAAATGTTTCCTAAGGATTGCCTTAATTGCTTCTTCATTGGTGATGTTTTCACCCTTTTCATTTTTAATAAGGGATATTTGGTTTTCTGCTTTTTTAAAATCAAATTAAGTAATGGTTTATCTATCTTATTTGGGGGGTTTTCTTCATAAAACCAGTTCCTATGTTTATTTATTAGCTCATTTTTGTTTCATTTTGTTTTGTTTTGGTACTTTCAATTTTATTAATCCTACCTTTTATTTTCAGAATTTCTAATTTGGTGCTCAATGAGGGATTTTTAATTTGTTCATTTTTTTTTAATTTGTTGTTTTTGCTGTTGCTGTTGTTGTTTTAGTTGCATATTCAATTCATTGATCTGTTCTTGTTCCATTTTGTTAATGTAAGAATTTAGAGGAATAATTTTTCTTCAACTACTACTTTGGCTGCATCTCATAAATTTTCATATGTTTTCTCATTGTTGTTATTCTCCTTAATGAAATTATTGTTTCTATGTTTTGTTCTTTGATTCACTTATTCTTTAGTATTAGATTTAGTTTCCAGTTAATTTTAATCTCTTTCCACTTCCCTTTGCTAAATGCAATTTTTTATATTATGAGCCAAAAAAAATACATTTTGATATTTCTGCCTATCTACATTTTATTTTGAGAGTTTTATGTTCTAATACATGATCAATTTTTGTGTATGTGCCATGCACTGCTGAGAAAAAAGATATATTCCTTTCTGTTCTCCTTTAGTTTTCTCAAAAGATCTGTTCTATTTAACTTTTCTAATATTCTATTTATCTCCTTAGTTTTTTGGGCTTTTTGTGTGCTTTGGGGGGGGGGGGGAGAGTGGATTTATCGAATTCTAAAAGAAAATAGTTGATGTCTTTTACTACCGAACTCTGAGAGAAGACAATTGAGGTCTTCCACTACTATATTTTTGCTGTCTCTTTCTTCCTATAAATCACTTAACTTCTGCTTTACCAATATGGATGCAAAAAAATTTGGCGTATACATGTTTAGTATGGATTGCTTCATTGTCTATAATACCTTTTCACCTGATACTCCTATTCCAGGATTTGTTTGGAGCCATTTGTTTATGGTGTCTTGAAAGTGAATATGGGAGTGTCATAGTAGATTACTGTTTACTTTGCCATCTTGACTCCTTGATGTCTGATTCAAGGAAGAGCTTAATAAATGTTTGAGGTAATATTGTGTCCATTTTACAACTTCAATTAAATCATACTCTTCATCATCTTGTGATGTTTATTCACTGCCAAACATAGTCAGTTACAAAATTTTAGAATTGTTTGAGTTCACTAAGGAACTAAGGAGTTACGGAATTTCTTTAATTCTCCAAATAACCTTATGCTTTTCATATTCTAGACTGTTGTCTATTTCACTGAGATGACAGTTAATGGAGTCATTACTGTTTGGAATTATCTACATTTTGCTATCAACTTATATAAAGAGACGAATGTGTTAAATTCCAGTAAGGTGTTAAAAACAAAACTTTCTTTTAATCATTCTGCTATTTTCACTAGTGTGTATACTTTCTTCTACTCCTGAAGTCAGATCATAGATTTAGTCCTGCAAGGGACTTCAGAAGTCCTAAAGTCCAAGCTTCTGATTTTATTTATGAAGAAATTGAAGCCTAATAAATGACATGCCCAAGGTCATACAGTCAATATGTTTCAAAAGTGAAAAAGGAAATAGAAAAAAATTACTGAACAATCATGTACCTAATGAGAAACCTCACCTTGTGGGAGGCATTTCTCACTTGTCAACTTTTTCTTTGGAACTCACCTGACAAATTTAGAATATGAATCTAGGAATACATTAATGATATTTGCCATATTAGGGTTTGAAGAACATGAGAAGGTCAGAATGCTAGTGATGTTAGAGAAATGAACTTCAGCAGCAATAGGAGTTGGAAATTATTGAGAGTATTGTAAAAATAATAGTGCATGAAAATAAAACTTTATTATGTACAACTTGCTATTCCTCTTAAATGGAGAATTATGTTTTTTTTTCTTTCTTTGTTTCTTTTTTAGTATAAATTTGGTACAAATACTTGTCAGTTTCCAAACATCAGACTCCTCCCTGGTTAACTATGATGTTTGGAAGATCACTGACAGCAATCATATCTACACATTCTTTCATATGTTCCTTCATATTAGAATAATATTTCTTTAAAGAATCAACATGCCTTGTTTCTTTGTTTTGCTATTTTATATTTTGTATTTTGACTTCTCTAAGTCTCATTTCTTAAGAAACTAAGGGTTAAGAACCCAAGCAAATTTAAAATTAGAAGATGTAGATTTAATCCTTGGACCCTAATGTATTGGCTGTTTGGCTTTAGAGCAGATTAATATGGAGGTCTATTTCTTCATCTGTAAAACTGCAGAATTTTAATAAAATATTGGAGATGCCATTAGATGCAGAACTCGAATATACAAGGCCATCTAGTTCAAACCTTACTTTTAACAAATGAGAAAACTGGAGCTAAAGAAGGTTGAGGCATAGCTAAGGCTACCCAGATGAAAGGGGATAATATGTTTTATATTAAGACAAAGTACCTACCTAGATTATTTAATTGCGCAATTAGAAGCACAGATAAGTAATACCCAAGGCCACAGAAGTAATACATATCAGAGTTAAAATTATCATCCAGGTTCTCTGAGTCATTTTTTTTTTCCTTGCAGGGGTCCTCAAACTTTTTAAATAGAGGACCAGTTCACTGTCCCTCAGACTGTTGGAGGGCCGGACTATAATAAAAACAAAAACTTTGTTTTGTGGGCCTTTAAATAAAGAAACTTCATATCCCTTGGTGAGGGGGATAATTGTCCTCAGCTGCCACATCTGGCCCGCGGGCCATAGTTTGAGGACCCCTGTATAGTTCTGAGTTTCCAGTGAACTACTGTGAGCATATTTAGAGACAAAAAGGCTGTCTATAAATTTATATTATTTTTAGGTGAACTACATAAGGAGCCAGTGATAATCAGCTAATAATAATCATTGCTGCCAGCAGCTATAATATGGAACTGGAGAGTGTTATGTTACAAACCCAACAAAACAATGTAGGAGATTGGGGTGAGGTGGACACTTAGACAAAAAGACCCTCATATGTTGGAATCTGAGTGAATGTAGAGATTTATATTTTCGGATACTTAAGACTACTGTTTGCTCATTTAGTGATTTCTTTTTCTTGCCAACAAATCCATTTTTATCTGATGGATGTGGTGCTATTAAAAAATGTCATGACTCAAGCCAATTCCAATAGACTTGTGATGGAGAAAGCCATCTTCATCCAGAAAGAGGACTGTGGGGACTGATTGTGGATCATAACATAGTATTTTCACCTTTTTGTTGTTGTTTGCTTGCTTTTTGTTTTCTTTCTCACTTTTTCCCTTTTTTATCTGATTTTTCTTGTTAAACATGATGCAGAAAGATGTATAGAAGAATTACACATTTAACATATATTTGATTTCTAGGTAAAAAGGGGAAGAAAGGGAGAAAATTAGGGGGCAATATTTTGCAAGAGTGAATATTGAAAATTATCTTTGCACATATTTTGAAAATAAAAAGCTATCATTAAAATATTAAAAAATATATTTTTGCAAACTATTTTTTATATATTTTTGTCAGTATACAGGATGATCTAGTAAAGAGAACTTGTCCAAAATTTTTGGATGGGCATTTAAGTCAAGAGAGTGGTGACATTCCCGCAATCCCCTCAACACACCCCCCTAAAAATTATGCTTTGTATTATAAGATATCTCTGACACAGTAGTTAAATTGAAATATTTTTTAATGGAGTCAAGTAACTCTCATGGGAATTCAATGTAGAAGGTGAATACAATATTTGGCATGCTATGGCTGCTTCAAATCTAATAATGTTGATTTCATTAGTGATGAAATTTCACCAGAGTTGCTAGAAGCCTGAGCAACCTTTTACTCCACTACATACTCAAAAATAAATCCCCACTGCACATAAACAAGTTGTCATCCAGGCTTCCTTTGAACATCTATTCAATCAGGGAGAACCAACTTGCTTCCAAGATAGTCCACCTACTTATTAAGAAATATTTCCATGTTTCATTCCTAACTTCACCTCTTTGCAATTTTTAGGCATTCTCTAGGACTAAGAAGAATAACTTGAATCTTTTTTTTTTTTTAATAAGCATTGCAAGTACTTGAAGGCAGCTTCCATGCCATATTCAGCTTTTCTCCAAGGTGAACAATTAGTTCATTCATCATCATATAATGTCTTAATCTCTAGTGGCCAGAATGGAATACACTACATTGTAATCTAAGGAAGGGAGAGAGGGAAAAAAGCATATATTAATGACTACTATGTGTAAAACAGTATGTTAAGTGTTGTATAAATATTATCACAGTTGATCTTTACAACAATCCTGGAGAGTATATGCTATTATTATCTTTATTTTACTGTTGAGAAAACCGAGGCAGAAACAAATGACTTGTCCAAAGTCACACAGCTACTAAATGTTCAAAAATGGATTTGAATTTGTGTCCTCTTCACTCCAGGGCCAACACTCTATCCATTGTGTTATTTAGCTGCCTGGAGCAGCCATACAGAGAAGAATACAGGTAGATTGTCTTAGGAGATTTTCATCCTAAACAAGGTATGAAAATGATGGCTACTGTTTCTATTGAATAAAACTTTTGAGCACTCATAAAAACACGACTGAGACTAAATGACAGAAAGAGAAATTTTTCTGACGTGAAAATGTGAGTCTACCAAAGATAATATTAAAATAAAATCACTTTGGGCAACAACACATTTTTTTTTGCTTGTCTTCCTTATTATTTTTTTCTGATTCTGATAGCAATTTTATGGCAAAGAACATGTCTTCTGTTCTTCCTTTGTTTAGCATTCTGCACTCAGTTGTCACCACAAAATTTAATATATATTAATCAGTCAACATTTTTTTTTTTGCTAATGATGATGAAGAAGAGATTCTGGAATGAACAGAAAGTATTTGTGTTTTTGCATATAATAATGATGATAATAAATATATAGACATACTATATATAGTATATGCGTTTTACACAAAACCACATATATGTGTATATATGCATATATGTATATATATATATACACATATACATGTGTGCATATGTATTTGTATGTTTATATGTATGGAAAGTATCTCAATACTTAAGGGGCAGCATGGTATAGTAGAGAGGGAACTAGAGAGCTAGCTTACATACTTGAAAATGGATTTTAATTAAATTAAAATTATGAAAAGAGGTCATATTATTTTAAATTATTTCATTTCACATTTTCTTGTAATAAAGAAAAACATTGCCTTGAGTTTATTAACCAAAAAGGGAATATTATTTCTATGTGATCATTTTATTTTTCATAGTTGCTATATTTTAATGTAATTGTTCAAAAATAGCCTCCTGGTAGAGATGAGCGGTGATGTTTATTTCTAAATAGAAAATAATAACTATTGACTTATCCCAACAGTTCCCTTAGATAGTACACTACATCTTCATGTATCACTTTCTCAGAACAGAGGCATTAAATAATTATTTTTTGGTACCAATAAAGTTGCAAAAATAGTACCAATTTCCAGATTAATCCTTGTAATACTACATGTTTGAATACTTACTTAAATTTCTTTTGGGATCATCAAACAGATCGTGTGTAGTCTGGTATAGTGAATTGGTGATCTCTAAACCATTTTCCCTTCTGCATTGTTTTACAGTTTAGAAATGACTTGGCAGTCCCTCTGAATTCTGGCTGCTGAGAAAGAAATACACTGAGTAGAGTTAGAAGCTATTTATATTACCATACACAGTAATTTCTCTGGCATTCCAATTTTTTGTGTGTTTACTAGATATTTACATAAATGCATAGTTTATATCTTAGATGAAACCCAAAAAAATCCATTTATTACCCTGAAAATGGTGTCTGGCATACTAATAGTAGAAGTTTATGAGATTCTAGCTGAACCCATCTTATCGTTACTCCCAATTACTTTTCTGTCCAGCATCTGTCTGTAAGAAGACCTTTGTATTGTTCAGTGATAAAGTTATTAATTATTCCCTCCACCCAGTGCAAAAAATATCACTGGTTAATTACCAGAAACTCATTCTCAGTTCTATTAAAAGTAACATTCACAGAAAGACCCTGTGTTTCAAGTAATTTTTTATTCTGTTTTCCTTTTTGCAAAGAAGGCAATTAAAGATGCATCACATTTGCAATGTACAAAAGATTAAGAGTCTTTAATGAAGAGAGGACCATTCTTGAAGTCAGGATGCTATGTGTTTCATTCTCACTTCTGACATATACTGGTTTGTGACTTTAGTAAAAAATATTTTACTATTCAGTGTTCTAGACAACACATGAAAATTGTAAATTACACAAAGGTGCCAACTAGGTTGGGTAGAGAAAGTTTCCTTCACAGGGAATTCCCTCTATTAGTATATTCACAGATCAAGTGTCTATGTCATGCTATGACAACCAGTTTAAGTGAGAGTTGTTTTTTTCATATCATAGAATACTTTAGAAATACTTTTTAATCCAATTTTAGACTATTGAGTTTTAAGAAAAGTAAAATATATTACCTTGTGATCATACCAAGAAAAATAGATTGAATTTTCATGGAGTTTTATGAAAATAAGAGATTACTTCATACTAAACTGTAAAACTGTATTTTTTTTCCCTTGAAACTAATAATTAGATTTTCCATTGTTATATCTGAGGACACAGGTGTGATGGGATAATTTCACAAAATGTTTCTAAAAATGGAATGCTTTGCATGACAATTTTGAAGAGAGAAGAGGAAAGATTAAATCTTTTCTATTCTTGCCCTGATGTTGAATGATTTTAAATTTAAAGAAAAAGTAGGTCAAAAAAGACTGAAGATAGCAATCTAAAAATATTAATGTTTACCTGGGAGCAAAGGCTTCCATTCTTTAGTTTAATAAGTACATGGGCACACTTGGTCAGAACAAAATCCTACAAAATTTTCTCATTCAAAATACCAGATGCCAGATGTCCTTTATCTATATTAGGTGGAAGAGGAATTTAAATGAGGTCAAATGCTCAGTGTGCAAAGCATGACATTTCATAACTTTTCCATTCACACTTCCTATATTCTGTAATATTTTAAACCTGTCAACTGGTAAAATTATAAAATGCATCCTAACATGTCATTAAAGGGAAAACTGTGACCAAGTGAGCATTTAATTAATTACTTATTTGTAATTTATTTCAACATAATAATAGATCTCATCAATGTATTATAGATAGTAGACACAAAAAGGGAAGTCACATTGTCAGGTACCAGAAATATGACTTTCATTTTGTGAATTTATATAACTGCAGGAGTCATGAATTTTTGATAAAAATCCATGCTCATACTGCTTATATTGGTACATCCTTAGAAGGAAAATTAAAATCAAATTGCTCCACATATGTAAATCACAAGGTCTCTTTTAAGCAATTGTACACTGTTGGTAACTGCATGGCCATTTAGAATGAGAAGAGTTTAGATTACACATTTGGACACCATGGAAAAAACTGTTACGGACAAAAGTACTTTAAACAGTCATTATTAATTTATCAATTTTTTTATTCTGGTTAAGTTTTGGAATATGTTAAGTTGTGCTAGCCCATAATATAGTGCCATCATAAATAATTCAGAAAGTACATAAATTACAGGTGACAGAAAGACCAGATCGGAGAGGAAGACGACAAAACAGCAAGCTCAGGATGTCAGCTAGATGTAAGAACATAGCTCACATTGAAAGAAAGGTGGATAACC
Organism: Antechinus flavipes; assembly: GCF_016432865.1. NCBI lineage: Eukaryota > Metazoa > Chordata > Mammalia > Dasyuromorphia > Dasyuridae > Antechinus > Antechinus flavipes. The sequence continues at coordinate 108,826,997 of NC_067403.1, forward strand.
ATTGCCTATAAGCTCACAAGTTTTTAGTAGATGTTCACATGACCAGAGATTTGTTTTCTTGGTCTAGACATAATCTAGACTTGTTTTCATCTTCTTTAATAACCCCCATTGTGGAAACTTTCTCTACCAATACAGATTAGCAACTTCTCAACAATTCTTAGTCTTAGAGAATTCAGTAGGATACTGAGAAATCATAGGATATACCCAAGGTGACACAAGTAGTATGTGTCCGAACCAAGACTCAAACCTATCTTACTAACTATCAAGAAGGACTATTGCTATCTAAATCAAACTACCTTGAGAATACATTTCTTTTTTTTTTAATAGTAACTTTTTATTTTCAAAATACATACAAAGATAGTTTTCAACGTTCATCCTTGCAAAACATCTTGTTTTCCAAATTTTTCTCCATCCCTTCTCCCAGCCCTCCCCTAGATAGCAAGCAATCCAATATATATTAAACATGTGCAATTCTTCTATACGTATTTCCACAATTATCGTGCTGCACAAAAAAAAAAAAAAAATCAGATCAAAAAGGGAAAAATGAGAGAAAAAAGCAATCCAACAACAACAAAAAAGTGAAAACACCATGTTGTGATCTACATTTGGTCCCCACAGTCCTCTTTTTGGATAAAAATGGACCTTTCCATCCCAAGACTATTGGAACTGGACTGAGTCACCTTGCTGTTAAAAAGAGCCAAGTCCATCAGAGGTGATAATCATATAATCTTGTAGTTGTTAGGAACAATGTTCTCTTGGTTTTACTCACTTCACTTAGCATAAACTCATGTCTCTCTGAGCCTTTCTAAAATTATCCTGATGATCATTTCTTAAATAATAATAATAATAATAAGTGTTTTATATAGAAATAAAAATTATTATATATCCAGATATATATGTGTATATAAGTACATATATTAATATATCTAGACATATACACACACATACATGCATATACATATATCTCAAACCTCAGACTTAACTGTGTGACCTTGGATAAGTCACTTAACCCTTGCCTGCTTCAGTTATCTTATTTGTAAAATAGAAATAATAGTAGCACCTGCCTTACAGGATTGTGAGGAACAATTGAGATAGTATGTATAAAAGAGCCTTATAAACTTTACATTATATAAATGTTAGCTTTTTTTCCCCCATTTTCCCATTTCCAATTATGTAGATATTTTTGATATGAAAGTGAGGTAAGTAGACATTTGGGGCAAAAAACCCAGATATACAATAGAAACTTATGTTAATGTGATGATGCAGAGTACTAATGATCCATTCAGTTATAATCAGGTAAGTATACATAAGAATTATACAAGAATTCTTTGAAAGATATTATAATAGATAGAACTTTGATGATACTGTCTGCTTCATATGAAGTGAAACATAAACGGGAAAATGTTTGCTCACCAAAATTATCTTCCAACATCTTGAACAATATCTAGCTTACAAACCTAACAAAAGAGACTATCTGTGCATGTGAGAGGTCCTACAGATGTTCCTATTTTGGGTTGACATGATATTGCCTTGAACACCAAAACTTTGTAGAATCTACTCAAGGAGTTTGTGCTAACTAGAAAAAACTCAAATATATGAAGAATGCCTATTTATTTTCCAGAATATACTGGGAATTTTGGAGGATAACACATTGAAATGGCCTTCGTATATGTATGTATAAGTATAAATATATAAATTTTAGGAAATAGCTAGGGATGGACAAGGAATTGATTTTCAAACAGAACATAAGGGTGGGCTATATTGTTTTAGGGAAATAATACCAAACTTTTGCACAAAACTAAGACATGTCTTAAAATCATTATTATCTAGGGATGTTCTATGTCTATAAATGATAGGATACCATAGTCACTGGAATAAAAAAAAATTGAATATGACACTAAGGACAGTGGAAAGTCACACAATGAGTTTGAGTAATTGACAATGAATTATGCAGAAATGATGACAGAAAAATATAAGAAATAAGAAAAGAAGGTGGGCTACTTAGGTAGAAAAAGAGAAGAGTAATGGACAACTCACATATTCCATCGGTATACATGAACTTAACAAGAGCATTAAAATAAAGGCCTCGACTTCCGGTTAAGATGGCGGAGAGGAGGCTCACAGTTGCATAAGCTCCGCGCTTTCTCTCACTATCCACTTCATTACAAGCCTCTGAATCAATGCTTGACTGAAAAAAACCCACAAATAGTTACCAAGAGAAGCCATCCTTGAGATCCGCCAAGAAAGGTCTGTCTTTACTGGAGGGCTGGGGCGGTTTTAGATCGGGCGCAGGCTGAGGGCAGCGGCAGTGAGAGCACGGGAGCAGAGCTGAGAGGGGGTGGGGAGTGATCGTAGCCGTCTCTGCGGGGAGAGCTTCGCTACAGGTTTGGAACCTGCAGCAAGTCAGCAGCCCAGCAGAGAAGCTAAAAACTCCGGGGCTGAAGAATACAACCCCAAACAGCTGGAGTCTCTCAGGACCTGGCCGCCCCCCCCTTCCCCCCCTCAGTGACTCAGCACGCTTTGGGATCTCAGAGCGCAGGCGCAGCACAGTCCTGCTAGTGCCTCACTGCTGCCCCCTGCAGTCTGTAGAGGAAGCTCGATAACACACCCAGCCCCCCCCCCCAAAGAAAGACTCCAGTTTTTTCTGTTTTTCTTTGGTAGTTTGTCTCTGATTAATAGACAGAATGAGCAAGAAGCTGAAGAGGACTTTAACCCTTGACAGCTTCTACACAGATAGAGAGCAGACTCTAAATCCTGAGGAGACTAAAAACAGGCAGTCCCCAGGTGAATCCCCAAAAGAGGAGATCATCTGTTCCTCAGCACAGATGAACCTCATAGAAGTGATTAAAAAGGCTCTCACAAGGGAGCTAGAAGAAAAATGGGGAAAGCAGAGTGAGGCTTGGCAAAAGGAGAGAGAAGCTTGGGAAAAGGAGAGGGAGGCTTGGCAAAAGAGCCTGGAGAAAGTTAAAGAGAGAGTGGATAAAGAAGTAAAATCCTTGAAAAATAGGATTAGTGAACTGGAAACAGAAAACAGCTCTCTAAAAAACAAAATTGGCGAAATGGAAAAAAATTCCACAGAACAAAAGAACTCAATTGGACAATTAGAGAAAGATTTTAAAAAAGTGAGTGAAGAGAATACTTCACTGAAAATCAGAATTGAACAAGTGGAATTGAATGACTCGAGGAGACAAGAAGAATCAGTCAAGCAAATCCAAAAAAATCAAACAATGGAGAAAAATGTGAAATACCTTCTGGGAAGACAACAGACCTGGAAAACAGATCCAGGAGAGACAATCTGAGAATCATTGGACTCCCAGAAAAACATGATGAAAAAAAGAGCCTGGACACTGTCTTCCAGGAAATTATCAAAGAGAACTGCCCAGAAGTCATAGGAACAGAGGAAAAAATAAACATTGAAAGGATTCATCGATCACCCACTGAAAGGGATCCTAAAATCAAAACACCAAGGAATATAGTGGCCAAATGCCAGAACCCTCAGATGAAAGAAAAAATATTGCAAGCGGCTAGAAAAACCCAATTCAAGTATCAAGGAGCCACAATAAGGATCACCCAGGATCTGGCAGCATCCACATTAAAAGATCGAAGGGCCTGGAATATGATATTCCGAAAGGCTAAGGAACTTGGTATGCAACCAAAAATAACTTACCCAGCGAGAATGAGCATCTTTTTCCAGGGAAGAAGATGGACATTCAACGAAGTAAGCGAATTTCATCTATTTCTGATGAAAAAACCAGAACTTAACAAAAAGTTTGATCTACAAATATAGAACTCAAGAGAAATCTAAAAAGGTAAAGATTAATCTTGGGAACTATATTTTGACTATATAGATGTATAAAGAATACATGTATACCTTGTTCTAGAAATTGATGTGGAAAGGACATTGTACCAGAAAAAGGGTAAAGTGGGGGTAGTACATCTCATGAAGAGGCATAGGAAACCTATTATATCTGAGAGAAAGAATGGAGGGGGATGAATATAGTGGGTATCTTACTGCCTTCAGAATTGGCTGTAAGTGAAAAATCTTAAGACATATTCAATCTATGGTGAAACTTCTCCCATCTCATTGAAAAGTGAGAAGGGAAAAGTGGAAAGGGAAGGAATAAGCTAAGCGGAAGGGAATACGGGAACTGGGAGGGAAAGGGGTAAGATAGGGGGAGGAACTCTAAGGCGGGGGGAGGGACACTAAAAAGGGAGGGCTGTGAGAAGCAAGGGGTGCTCACAAGCTTAATACTTGGAAGGGGGGGAAAGGGGAAAGAAGGGAGGAAAGCATAAACCGGGGTTAACAAGATGGCAAGTAATACAGAATTGGTCATTCTAACCATAAACGTGAACGGGGTAAACTCCCCCATAAAGAGGAAGCGGTTAGCAGAATGGATTAAAAGCCAGAATCCTACAATATGTTGTTTACAGGAAACACACCTGAAGCGGGGAGATACATGCAGGTTAAAGGTAAAAGGTTGGAGCAAAATCTACTATGCTTCAGGTGAAGTCAAAAAAGCAGGGGTAGCCATCCTGATCTCAGATCAAGCTAAAGCAAAAATTGACCTAATTAAAAGAGATAAGGAAGGGCACTATATCTTGCTAAAGGGTAGCATGGATAATGAAGCACTATCTATATTAAACATATATGCACCAAGTGGGGTAGCATCTAAATTCTTAAAAGAGAAACTAAGAGAGCTGCAAGAAGAAATAGACAGTAAAACTATAATAGTGGGAGATCTTAACCTTGCACTCTCAGAATTAGATAAATCAAACCACAAAATAAATAAGAAAGAAGTCAAAGAGGTAAATAGAATACTAGAAAAGTTAGATATGATAGATCTCTGGAGAAAATGTAATGGAGACAGAAAGGAATACACTTTCTTTTCAGCAGTTCATGGAACCTATACAAAAATTGACCATATATTAGGACATAAAAACCTCAAACTCAAATGTAGTAAGGCAGAAATAGTAAATGCATCCTTTTCAGACCACGATGCAATGAAAATTACATTCAACAAAAAAGCAGGGGGAAGTAGACCAAAAAATAATTGGAAACTAAATAATCTCATACTAAAGAATGATTGGGTGAAACAGCAAATCATAGACATAATTAATAACTTCACCCAAGAAAACGATAATAATGAGACATCATACCAAAATGTATGGGATGCAGCCAAAGCGGTAATAAGGGGAAATTTCATATCTCTAGAGGCCTATTTGTATAAAATAGAGAAAGAGAAGGTCAATGAATTGGGTTTGCAATTAAAAATGCTAGAAAAGGAACAAATTAAAAACCCCCAGTCAAACACTAAACTTGAAATTCTAAAAGTAAAAGGTGAGATCAATAAAATTGAAAGTAAAAAAACTATTGAATTGATTAATAAAACTAAGAGCTGGTTCTATGAAAAAACCAACAAAATAGACAAACCCTTAGTAAATCTGATTAAAAAAAGGAAAGAGGAAAATCAAATTGTTAGTCTTAAAAATGAAAAGGGAGAACTCACCACTAACGAAGAGGAAATTAGAGCAATAATTAGGAGTTACTTTGCCCAACTTTATGCCAATAAATTCGACAACTCAAATGAAATAGAAAAATACCTCCAAAAATACAGCTTGCCCAAACTAACAGAGGAAGAAGTAAATATCCTAAACAGTCCCATCTCAGAAAAAGAAATAGAACAAACTATCAATCAACTCCCTAAGAAAAAATCCCCAGGACCAGATGGATTTACATGTGAATTCTACCAAACATTTAAAGAACAATTAACTCCAATGTTATATAAACTATTTGAAAAAATAGGGATTGAAGGAGTCCTACCAAACTCCTTTTATGACACAGATATGGTACTGATACCTAAACCAGGTAGGCTGAAAACAGAGAAAGAAAATTATAGACCAATCTCCCTAATGAATATTGATGCTAAAATCTTAAATAAAATATTAGCAAAAAGATTACAGAAAATTGTCACCAGGATAATACACTATGACCAAGTAGGATTTATACCAGGAATGCAGGGCTGGTTCAATATTAGGAAAACTATTAGCATAATTGACTATATCAATAACCAAACAAACAAAAACCACATGATCATCTCAATAGATGCAGAAAAAGCATTTGATAAAATCCAACATCCATTCCTAATAAAAACACTTGAGAGCATAGGAATAAATGGACTTTTCCTTAAAATAGTCAGGAGCATATATTTAAAACCATCAGTAAGCATCATATGCAATGGGGAAAAACTGGAACCTTTCCCAGTAAGATCTGGAGTGAAGCAAGGTTGTCCACTATCACCATTATTATTTAATATCGTATTAGAAACACTAGCCTCGGCAATAAGAGTCGAGAAAGATATTAAAGGAATTAGAGTAGGCAATGAGGAAACCAAACTATCACTCTTTGCAGATGATATGATGGTATACCTAGAAAACCCCAGAGATTCTACCAAAAAGCTATTGGAAATAATTCATAATTTTAGCAAAGTAGCTGGCTACAAAATAAATCCCCATAAATCCTCAGCATTTTTATACATCACCAACAAAACCCAACAGCAAGAGATACAAAGAGAAATTCCATTCAGAATAACTGTTGATACCATAAAATATTTGGGAATCTATCTACCAAAGGAAAGTCAGGAATTATATGAGCAAAATTATAAAAAAGTCTCCACACAAATAAAGTCAGACTTAAATAATTGGAAAAATATTAAGTGCTCTTGGATCGGCCGAGCGAACATAATAAAGATGACAATACTCCCTAAACTAATCTATTTATTTAGTGCTATACCAATCAGACTTCCAAGAAAATATTTTATTGATCTAGAAAAAATAACAACAAAATTCATATGGAACAATAAAAAGTCGAGAATCTCAAGGGAATTAATGAAAAAAAAATCAAATGAAGGTGGCCTAGCTGTACCTGATCTAAAATTATATTATAAAGCAGCAGTCACCAAAACCATTTGGTATTGGCTAAGAAATAGATTAGTGGATCAGTGGAAAAGGCTAGGTTCACAAGACAGAATAGTCAATTATAGCAATCTAGTGTTTGACAAACCCAAAGCCCCTAACTTCTGGGAAAAGAATTCATTATTTGATAAAAACTGCTGGGATAATTGGAAATTAGTATGGCAGAAATTAGGCATGGACCCACACTTAACACCATATACCAAGATAAGATCAAAATGGGTCTATGACCTAGGCATAAAGAACGAGACTATAAATAAATTAGAGGAACATAGAATAGTTTATCTCTCAGACTTGTGGAGGAGAAAGAAATTTGTGACCAAAGATGAACTAGAGACCATTACTGATCACAGAATAGAAAATTTCGATTACATCAAATTAAAAAGCTTTTGTACAAATAAAACTAATGCAAACAAGATTAGAAGGGAAGCAACAAACTGGGAAAACATTTTCACAGTTAAAGGTTCTGATAAAGGCCTCATTTCCAAAATATATAGAGAACTGACTCAAATTTATAAGAAATCAAGCCATTCTCCAATTGATAAATGGTCAAAGGATATGAACAGACAATTTTCAGAGGATGAGATTGAAACTATTACCACTCATATGAAAGAGTGTTCCAAATCATTATTGATCAGAGAAATGCAAATTAAGACAACTCTGAGATACCACTACACACCTGTCAGATTGGCTAAGATGACAGGAAAAAATAATGATGAATGTTGGAGGGGATGCGGGAAAACTGGGACACTAATGCATTGTTGGTGGAGTTGTGAACGAATCCAACCATTCTGGAGAGCAATCTGGAATTATGCCCAAAAAATTATCAAATTGTGCATATCCTTTGATCCAGCAGTGTTTCTATTGGGCTTATATCCCAAAGAAATACTAAAGAAGGGAAAGGGACCTGTATGTGCCAAAATGTTTGTAGCAGCCCTGTTTGTAGTGGCTAGAAACTGGAAAATGAATGGATGCCCATCAATTGGAGAATGGCTGGGTAAATTGTGGTATATGAATGTTATGGAATATTATTGTTCTGTAAGAAATGACCAGCAGGATGAATACAGAGAGGACTGGCGAGACTTACATGAACTGATGCTAAGTGAAATGAGCAGAACCAGGAGATCATTATACACTTCGACAACGATATTGTATGAGGACATATTTTGATGGAAGTGGATTTCTTTGACAAAGAGACCTGAGTTTCAATTGATAAATGACGGACAAAAGCAGCTACACCCAAAGAAAGAACACTGGGAAACGAATGTAAACTATCTGCATTTTTGTTTTTCTTCCCGGGTTATTTATACCTTCTGAATCCAATTCTCCCTACGCAACAAGAGAACTGTTTGGTTCTGCAAACATATATTGTATCTAGGATATACTGCAACATATCCAACATATAAAGGACTGCTTGCCATCTAGGGGAGGGGGTGGAGGGAGGGAGGGGGAAAAAAATCGGAACAGAAACGAGTGTCAATATAATGTAATTATTAAATAAAAAATTAAAAAAAAATAAAATAAAGGCCTCTATATTTTGGGGAGTTTCACTCTGGAAGATCTGCAAGAGGGTGTGGACAGAAATTTCACAGGATTAAAGAGTCTGGATAGATTTGTTTTGATAAGCATCACTAGGAAGTTTCATAGTGATGAGATCACAGAATCAACTGAAGTTTTATAAGTAGCTACATATCCGTGGTTTACAGAATACTTTCCTTGCAGTGACATTGTGAGATTGGTATTCTAATGCCTAATTTTGCAAATAAGAACATTGAAGCTTAGAGGGGCAAATGACTTGCCTGCAATCATTCTTCAGGTAAATCTCAGAGATGGGGCTTGAATTTCCATCCATAGACATATAACATGTACTATCAGCCAAATATTTAATGATCCCCCACAGTCCTTCCACTTTACCTTTATGTATTAATTAATTCTCTTCAGCAACTATTCCAAATCAGTCTTCTTGGCTCTTATCCCCAGATAAATTGACACACTTAAAACAGGCCAGTGTATCTTATGTGATATCTCTCAACTAACCACTATTTCTTAAAATTTGTCAGCAGCATCACCCACTTTTTCTCCAATTCCTCAAACCTTTTATTTCATTCCTTCTTGTCTCCTCTAGAATCATGATCAATAATAATTTCCTCTGTCTCATGAATCTTCATTCCATCATGGCTACTGGCTTCTTGCCATCTGCCATAAACATGTTCAGATTCCATAATATTAAGAAACCTTTTTTTTTTTAAAATTTTAATCCTAATTCTATTCAGCTATCCTTTGGGTGTTATCACTCCCTTTAGTGCTAAACTCCTTTAAAAAATAATCAACACTTGATGTTTCTATATCCTCATTACCTACTTAATCCTCAACCTTCTTTAACTAGCCTTTAACTTTAACTTACCACTCTATAGAAACTCTTCCCTCCAAAATAAACAGTATCCTCATCATTAAAAATAAATAAAATTAATCCTTTCAGTTTTCAAGTTTTTTGATCTCTCTATTGCCCTGACAATGTCTCAACTCAACGAGACCTCTGTGAATGTCCTTCCTACCTCTCACTTTTTTTTTGTTAATGTTTCTGCTTATTGCATTCTTTTTCTGACTTTTTAATGCTATGTTTTCTGTGCTTTGGCTTTTGGCTTTCTTTTTCCTTTCAACACTCTTAAATTACCACCTCTGTACAGTCTCCAACTCTTCATTTCTTTTCCAAATTCTCCGTGTACCACCAAATAGCTCTATTCGGCTATCACTGAACTTATTTTTTTTTTCTGCATCTGGTTTTACTATTTCCATCACTGACATTTCTGGAGTCAATGTCCCTAAACTTTGGGTTATTTTTGAATCTTCTTTATCTTTTTTTTTCCATAAAGGTAATTATTTATCAAGTCCTATTAATTTTACCTCCCCAAAATCTCCTCTCTCTTTCTTTATACTCTTACTGGGACAATCTTGCTATAATGACTAAATAGAAAATTATAATTGCCTTCCTTCTAAGAGGTTCCTGTTATTACTTTTCTCTCTTTCCAACTGACCCTATATGTTTTAACCAGAATAATCTTTCTTCTGCACAGAACCACAAGGACTTAGAGTTGGAAAGGAATTAAATCTCTACCCCATGTTTAAACTGAAATTCTCTCTACAATATCTGCAATTATTGATCATCTATTCTCTACTTGAAGTATTCTAATGAAAGGATATCTGTGATCAATCTAATCATCACCATTCTATATTTGATTAGTTCTAATTATTAAGAAAGTTTTCTTTATACACAGCTGAAATATACTTCTTTGTTATTTTTCTAATTTCATAATACTTTTTAAATTATTTTTTACTTTGTAGAATAAAACAAGTATTTCCATAACATAGCATTATAAAGATGATTGCATATGGAAATGAAAATATATTATTTAAAAATTACTATTGCTTTTAAATGTGTAATAAAGTTATCATGTAATTATTTCTCTTTTTCCCCTTTTCTTTCTTTCTTCACCCTTGCCCAAGAGATGGCTACCATTAGACATAAATAAGTGTATAGATATAGACAGATACATATGGATACACACACATATATATGTATACATGCATACATATATGTGTGCACATATGTAGCTAGACAGACAGATATAGATATAAATTATGACACTGCAATTATGCTGCATTCTTCTATTACCTGTTTGCACCTCCTCACTGTCTTTTTGTAGATTATATATATATATATATATATATATATATATATATATATATATATATATATATATATATATATATTAATGCCAGAAAAACTGAGGCAAGATAGAGATTAGAGAGTTTTTAATATTTTATTTGAAATGGAGAGATTGTGCTGGGGGCATGCTGCCCCCAGGGCTGATATCCAAAGCATCCGGCAACCAGTTCTCAATGACATATATATGCAGGTGGCTCAGCTACAAGGGTAGACCAAGGCAGGGGCAGAGTCAGAGAACTGAGAGCAGGAATGGGACTATTAATCCGGTTCTGACAGGGTGGGGGGATGCATGGGACATTTTGATAAATTGGGATTACAGAATGGGGAGAAACATCCAACATTTTGATGATGTCTAAGGTCGAAGGTCTTTCTCCTTATCTGGATCATCATGATTAGGAGGAAGGGATGGTATTGCAAGATTGAGAAGAACATTTAGAAACTGAGACAGAACAATTCAGGGAAACTGAGGCAAAACAATTTAGGGAAACTAAGCCAGGACAATTAGGGAAACTGAAAAAAGACAATAAAAAGGAACTGTGACACAACAATATATATATATATATATATATATATATATATATATAATATATAGATAGATAGATAGATATATAGATAGATATTGATATATATATGAAAATTTTATTTTACATACTTCTATGCATTATTTCTTTTTGTGGATATAGATAGCATCTTTCTTTACATGTCCTTTACAACTAATTGAAGTATTTCTAAATAGTCAAACTGTTTTCAAAGCCAAGATTAAAATAATAATGCTGTTAATATATACAAAAATGAACTGGCAGTTTTCCAACATGCTTCTTTGTAACTTCCGTGCCATTATTTCTAGTTTTGTCCTCTAGGACCAAGAAGAACTCTAATCCATTTCTCATCAAAATGTTCCTCTAGATCTGATCATTATCTGTACTTGAAAACACTTAGTAGTTAATTGTTGAAGACTGAGTAAAGTCCAAATTCCTTTTCCCAGCATAAACTATCATGACCTTGATTTTCCTGTTTTCTTGTATTAGTTCTCTGAATGTTATAGTGAGGAGTGTGCTAGAGCCAGCTGATAATGGCTTGGAGCCAGTTATTTAAATTAGCAAATGATACCAAAAAGAAACTGACTTTATGTTTAGCTGATTGGTCAATTTCAAATAGGAATATAACCTCTAATGCAAAAATTAAAATTATTTACATTTTATTTTATTTTTACACAATAAATATAGTTTAAATATGTTTTGGTCTAGATTTGGAAGCCATGATTTGCATGACCTGTGTCATATTGTTTGTGTAATATTCTTTGCCTATAACTAAGAAAATGATGGAGAAAATATTATTAATGAAGATTAACCATAAAAGTTTCTTCTATTTCCTTAATTTTTTCTAGTTATTAAACATTTGCCAGACAATTGCTGACTACAATACAGTAAAAGCAATTTTTTCAACTTTTTTCAATGTTTTGTCAACTATCCCCTAAAAACCTAGCACATGTCCAGCTAGATTGCTCTTGAACCTAACTCTACTCTTCAAAAGTCCTCAGCATGCTTCCCCACCCCCAATTCTCTCCTTTTTGGTTCTAATCTTGGAGGAAAAGGTGATCATTTTCCTTCAGAACACCAATTTGTCTGCATTTATCCTTTGTCCTATTTTCTACCATCTCCCCCAGGAATTTGCCACTATGGTTATTCCCTCTTTCTCAACAATATTTTCTCTTTTCCTATAGCTTGAAATATTACCCAGATCTCCTTGATCTCTTAAAATCCCTCACTAGATCTCTCATATCATCACTTCTTATTCTTTTTACAATCAAAGTCAGAAAAAAAAGTGTCCTTTTTTTTTTTTTTGCCTTAATTTTCTCACTTTATATTTACCTTTCAACCTTTGGGTAATCTGACTTCTAATCCTGATGCTAAAATGAGATTGTTTTCTCCAAAGTTACCAGTGATGAAGTGTTGAACTGTGTGACTGTTTCTCAGTTCTCACACATAAGATTTGATAACATACTTCAAAATCACCCTTTTCTTCCTGTATTTTTATGACACTGAACTTACCTCATTCTTCTATTATCTGTCTGCCTGTACTTCCTTAGTCCCCTTTGAATATTATCATCTTTTGTTCATAGATGTATCCCAGGGTTCTATCCTGGGGCTTTTTTCTTCTCTATATCTCTAAAATCTCAACACCCTAAAATTCAGTTAGTACTAGTACACATTACTTCTAGACATATATCCCATCAGTTTATCTTCTAAGCTCTATTACCATCTTTCAGTTAGATATCTCTTATTGGATGTCCCATAATAATTCCAACTCATTATATTCAAACAAAATTAATTATTTCACCAAATTATTTCCCTTCCTCTCTTTATAATCCCTCTATTTTTCAAAATTTATCATATTATTATCCTTTTAATCAAATGGGTTGCAACTTCAAAGACATCATTGACTCTTTCTTCTTTGTCACCCTTTCCATATCGGAACAGTTGCAAAGTCTTAATTGAGTTTGCCTCAGCCAATTATCTTCCATGAATCCATTTCTTTCAATTCAAATAGCTACTAAACTAATTTGGGGCTTCATCACTTCTCACCTAGGTATTGTAATAGTCTTGTAATGGTCTCCCAGAACCATTTTTACCCTTCCCTAATACATCTTCCATACTATTGCTATACTGACATTACTAAAGCCATGGATCTTACCATATTACTTTCTAAAGCTTTAAAAAATCCAGTGGTTGCCTCTGACCTCCAGGGGAAAAAAATACAGACTTCTCTGTTTAGTTTTTAAGAACATTTCTAACCTGTCTTCTGTGTACTTTCCCATGTATATTGCATATTACTCTCTTTTATGCACTTGAATTTCTAAGTAATTGGTAAATCCACATAAAAACAAAGCAAAATGAAAAATCCTCTCTCATCTCCACTATTTTTATTCAGGTGGTCCTTCATGTGTTTCTTCTATTTATCTACTTAATCCAATCCCTCACTTCATTTAAAGGCCAGCACAGGTGTCCATTGCCAAATCCTCTTCTGATCCTTCAGTTGCTAGGGCCTTTCTCCTAGAAATTACTTTGTCTTTATATTGAATTTAATTTTCTATTTTCATGTCATCCTCTTCCTCACCATCCTTGCCAGTCCAATAAAAGTTAGAACTTTATATGTTTCTTAATATCTTTGAATCTTCAACATGTATTATCATATTTGGTACATAGTAAGCACTTCATAAATGTTTTTAAAATATATTTGAATTGATTCTGTCTTGAATCCTGCACTGAAACATCTTTCTTTTCCACCTCTATGCTTTCTGAACATTCAAAACTCAGCCACGTGTTGCATTTTCTTCACAAATACAGAAGGATTTGTCGTTTCCTTTTTTACAGTAGATTAAGACAGAGGTTAAGTGGCTTGCCCAGGGTCATAAAGCTAAGTGTATGAGGTCACATTTGAATTCAGCCCTTTTTGACTTCTGGTTTGGCACTCTATCCACTGAGCCATCTAGCTGCCTCATTTTAAATATAAACACGATAGGTAGTGCTTTTAATTTACATTTGGAATTTATTATATGTCTTTTTCCTTCTGCATTAGATATGACACTTATTTTGAATTAATAGCAAAATATCTCATAGTTAATGAAGATTTCTCTGTAAGCACATCAATAGTAACTCATTAAAGGCTGAAAGTATATCTATATATTAACTAAATGGAGGAGTTTTTGCATAATTTGAGCCAAAAAAGGAAGCTAGTTTGACTGTAATTATTTCTTTCTAATCCCTTGGCTCTTGAATACATCTTTGGAACTATATTAATTTGTTCCTGCTTGTATGTTATTCTACCAAGTATTCAGTTTCATGAGCTCGTTTTCTTTTTCAGCCTTTTCCAGCTATTTTTGATCTCTAGAGTTAGAATATAATTTCTTTCAGGTAGGATGTTGTTCTATTTCTCTTCAATTCCACCGGGACAATTAATACACAGCATTCTACACACTGGACAGTCAGAAATTATTTTTATTTGAATAAGGGAAAAGCAGACAGGTCTTTTCAATGCTTAATTTAATCAAATATAGTAGAATACATCTACATTAATGAGATAAATGTTTTTCTTCATCCAAATTGTCTATTATACTAGTACATTGAATTCCTATGATTTTTTGTTATGTTGTTCATTTTTTTAAAATTTCTCCTAAAGTACAATAAAACTATTATATATACTCTTGGATGGGAAAATCTGCTGGTAGTGTATAAGATTTTGCTGGATAAAAATTGATTACTTTTTGAAAATGAACAATTGGCATTTTTGTTTAATCTAGACCTGTAGATTTCTCTTCATAATCCTGAAAAAATACCTCTTCTCTCAAAATTCAAACTTGGAGAGAAGACGAAAATCTAGATAACTTTGTAACCTGGATTGGAAAATCTCTAGCTAAAACTAATCCTTAAAATGAATGCATTTATTTTTTAATTAAAATCTATTTCCCCTACAGAAGAAATAAAAATAAACAAGAAAAAACACCTTTTGAACCTAACCTCCTCACCCGAGCACCCCAGCTATAATCTTGTACTTTGAACTCTCCTCTTTAGGCTGTTCCAGATTTTCCTTTAAATTTTTTGTATCATGCCTTAACCTCTTTAGCCTACAAGTTCTTTTCATCCTCTAACTTCACATATTTGAATGCCCCCTCCTCTTGCCGCCTCTCCCCTCAACTGGATGGCTCTTTGAAGAGTTTCTATTTTAAACCTGATACCTGGCTTTTTACCTCTCCAGGCTTCTCCAATTCTCCAATACATCTTTGAATTTTGTCCCTTTGCCTCTTTATCTTCTTCCCACTTTTGATCTTTCTTTTATATGTTATCTTTCCCCATTAGAATGTATGTTTCTTGGAGGCAGGGACCATCTTTCTGAGTATATTTGCTTTTCCAACAAATGTATTATGTATTAGGGCCTACATAATAAATATTTATTTCTTGCTGACTTGATTTCTACTTGTTAAACATTAAGATGTATACTATAAACAAGGAGATGACCTGCCCTGATTCCTCCCTACAGGTTTTATTTGTATTTGAACAAAGAACATCTAAAAAAGGAAGAGATTTGTAACCTATTTCTTATGATATAAGCCATACAATATAATGATTTACCCAATGTGGAAGAAAATAAGATCCATTCCTTATTTCTTCCTTTTCAAAATACAAACTTAAGCCCCAAGGTTCTGTGCAATTTTTTGTACAAATGCAATACTGATGGGGTAAAGAGGTACATAAGTTCTGAACCCCAAAATATATTGGGGTTTCAGCACTCTTCATATAGGCCACTAGATGTCAGGATTTGCAGGATTGAACCCCAAATATATTGGTGTTTCAGGTCAGTATTTTGGAATGTATCAAAATAATTTGCAAGCTTAGACTTCCAAATCAAGAAGCAAAGATTTTATTATGCTGACCACAAGCTAATTGCCATATATGATTTTTAGGCTTTAACAAGGGAAAAAGATTCCACAACAGGGGGAAGATGCCATGCCATATGACATGACAAGATGCTAATGAGCCTGCAAAGAAGTGGGTTACAAGTTGGTATTTTTATAGGGTGAAAATAACCTCAGGAATTCACATGATAACATGGCCTTCTGATTGGATACAGTAACCTTGGTGTCATGTCAATGCAATGAATTGGTCAAGGAATTCAACCTGAACCTACAGCAATAAAGGTTCAGTTAAAACAACAAAAGGCCCACTTTAGGGCCAAGATAACTCTGTCAGTGCTCCTCCCTGCTTGCCTCAGGGAGTAGCTTAGATACAAAAATTCAGGCCCTCTCTTGTTGACCTATAGCCCAAGATACTACCAAGAACTTGGGTCTTTTTTGTTGGGGTCTTATTCACACCATCACTATTTTACCAAATACAGAATACTCCTTACAGAACCCAGGATTTTATTTTTGTGAATACACTTTTCCCAAAACTGTCCACAATTAGAAAATCTTTCCTGATCCCTTCAATTGTTAATGCTCTTGTTCCCAAACAACTTTTGATTGAATACACTGGTATTCATTAACTGTATGTTTCTGCTGTGTTTTTTTTTTTTTTTTTTTTTTTTTTTACCGTGTGTGTGTGTGTATGTGTGTGTATGTATAATATAAATAATACAAAACAGATATGTTATGTGCATAAATATACACATATGTATGTATATACTATGTATTATGTGTATATAACACATGGTAAAAATGAGCAGAAATATATATACATTTATATATTTATTGAAATTTAGTAGTACAATGGGTAAAAGCTGTGGAAATAGAGTTAGGAAGAGCTGAGTTCAAATATTCCCTCAGAAACTTACTAGCTTTGTAAGCTTGGACAAGTCACTTAACATGCCTCTGCCTCAGTTTCCTCATCTGAAAAATGTGGTATACTATTAGTATGTACTTCATGGGGTTGTTAAGAAGATCAAATGAACAAATATTCTATAACACTAAGCAACAGAACACCATCTAAAGGCTATCTTTATCTCTACATGTACTTATTTCTCTCATTAGAATCATTGTCTACCACTAAGAATAGACATTTATGGATATTTAATAGTTGTTGATTAATTACTGATTGATTGATGAGTTAAAATCAAAGTCCAATTACTTTGTTAGAAGTCTTATGGACCTTAGAAGTCATCCAATACAATCCTTTATTTTATAGATGTAGAAACTGAATTCCACACAATACATAGATGTGCTCAAAGTCAGTAGGCAAACCTAAGATACAAACCAGAGCATGGAATAAACCATGTTCACCTGACTCCCAAACCAGAAATATTTCCACTCTACCACACTGCCTTCTACTTGGCTGTAGACATGTAATTAATAATACTAACAATATTAAAAATAATTGCAGCTGGAATTTATATGGCACTTTAAGACTTGCAAAGCATTTTACATATGGTATTTAATCCTACATTGTTGGTTAGTGTAATTATAATTTCCATTTCTTAGAGCAGAAAACTGAGACTGATAGGAGTTCCATTACAAATTTCTGAGGCAAGATTTGTGCTCATTCTTGTAGTCTTCAATGTTAGCACTAAACTACACCAATCTATTGCCTTTAAGATTTAATCACTGTTGACCAGCCTTCTAGAGATGAGCCCACCTCCTCACCATAAGAACTATGGTCTCTACCAGCACTGCATGATAAAATGAAAATAAACTCCAGATCAGGATGAGGAAATAGTGTAGGAGAAAGAATTAGAGAAATAAGTGCCCAATTTAAAAAAGGCCTTGAAAATTTCCATGAATACCCTGCCATGCCACATGGTATAATAGATAGATCAGTTTGGGAGCTAGTAAGACTTGGATTCAAGTTCTGTCTTTGACTGAGTTGTGTAATCCTGGGTAAATTAAATAACTTCTCAGAAAACTCTCTAAGATTATAAATTGTAGGAAAGTTGTCTTTTTGCCTTTGTGGATAATGTTCTTCACATCAAGGAAATCTCCCATCTGATCAAAGGCGCTTTGAAAAGATCCTCATTGGGTTTCTTCCCATTCTTCTCCCCCATAATTGTGATCAACACTACAGGAAAAAAATTTTTTTCCAGTATAAACATTTAGTACAACATTAATTAGCACTTCAGGAGAGTCTGTGAATCACCGCACAACATCACTTAACTCACCCTAACAAGGACCTCTTTACCTAATTTTTTCCCCCTTCCTGATCCAGTGTACCTGATTCTACACACAAAATTTTCACTTCTTCATTTAATTAGCCATTACATATTCAGAGATAACCTAAAGCAGTGGGCAGATAACTTATCTTGGCATTAAAAAGACCTGGGTTCAAATACCATTTCCAATATGGTTGAATGTTGACTTCTACTGGTTCTGTGACCCAGACCAAATTACTTAAGCACTTAATCAGTTAGTCATTCCTCAAGTATGTATGTAGTGTCTGACACAGAGAAAGAAACAGTCCTTGCCCTCCAGAAGCTCCCATTCTAAAAGGAAAACTACATGCAAACACTATCCTCAAACAAGATAAAAAATTGGAGATGATTACAGAGGGAAAGAATTAGCATTAAGGAAGAATACAGAAAGAAAGGCTTCAGTTCCCCCAAGAAACTCCATTTGCAAAGCAGGTGTTGATCTTAATTGATATTTTTTCTATACTAATGAAATCAGAAGATTAGTTCAAAAATACACACTTGCTTTAGGATATAGAAATCCAGATCTCTGGAAGGTTCTAAAACTCCTACTACTCCTTACCTTACTATATCTATCCAGTGGTCTCATTTCCATTCTTATTATCTCTCTTGCAGTCTAATTATTTAATCAGACCCTATTCTCTTCTTTAGCTTTTCTGTAGTGCAACTGAAGTCTGTAGGTATTTTCTCATATATTATAGCTGGTGCATTAAAATACTTGTAGAACAGGAAGTCTTTTTTTTTTAACCAGTCTCCCTAGGAATTAACTAGATGCTCAGCACGTAGTAATGTTGAACTTGAGAAGGAGGATCCAAAAAGTCCCAGAACTATGTTGCCAGGTGTTTCAAAAGAATTGTCAGGCTTGAACCCATTCCCTAGTCAAAGGCCAAAGTTTATTAAAAGCAATGCGGTGACATTACTGAGGGGACAGAATTCTAAGAGAGTCCAGGAAAGAAACAGAACTAGGAAAGACCATTTTATCCAGCTTAAAGCCATAGATAGGCTAATTCTATAGCTCAAGATAAGAAGGAATGGATCTCCCTTGATCAGATTATTATTGACAAAATTACCAATCAGCAATATATTGAGGAGTAGTCTTATTCACTATTGACTCAGGAGTTTGATCTGTAGAAGTTTCCTGAGCCCAGAAGCTATTTGGCTAAGGAGTGGTCAGAATTAGACAAATTAGTTGTGTTCAGTTTCCTGAGGCAGATTGCAAAGCTAGTAAGACCCAGAAACCAAGGTCAGGGAACCCCAAAATCACATTATATCAGTAAAAGCTTAATATTTTCACACATTCATTTTGTTACTTCCTTCCTTCCCCTCCCTCATTCCTTCCTTTCCTTTCTTCCTCCTTTCTCTCTTCTTCTCTTCTTCCAATCCTCCCTTCTCTTCTTCCCTTCCTTCCTTCCTTCCCTCCCTTATATCTGACCCAGTCCTGGAACTGCAGTGGTCACTTACTGAGGACTTTCATTACCAACAGAGGAGATTTAATCTGCTACATTTTCCCAATCAGAGTGGATTTGCATTCACTGCCCATCCAAACTTAAGATCTGAAAGCTGTCCTCACTACTATCTTGTCCAGAGGAATAATAATTCCAACCTTTAAAAGCAAACATATTCTAAAGATATTTGATTTGCTACTACTCTTTTTGGTTCAGACTATCTTTGAAAAATACTTTGAATTATGTCTATGTGCTTTCCATATAACCAATTAATAACTGTGTTGTTTGGGAAGTCTGGTCTCTTCTAACCATTAAACTAGAAATTACATAGTGGAAGGAAACCTCCACATTGAGCTAACTCTCCCAGTAAAATTCCCTGGGAGGCTAGACACTTTTAGTTATTGCATTTATTATTTCAGACCTAAAAATTTTGATAAGGTGTGAGAAAGGGGATCTTACCCTACAAACAGCAATGGGATCCCCTTGGGTGGTGGCAGGCTTTGCAAAAGAATTTACAAATCTCAATGAATACAGGCACAAGTTTTGTGGCAAAGAATGGGATTTATTTATACGAAGAAAATAGCTTTCTAGGAAGACAGTCTTCTTAGTGGGCAAGGGCCTGTTAAGAATACAGCAAAGATGGGTTACATTGAGAAAAAAATATCTTCAACAGTGGGCAAGATCCTGTTAGTAGTTCTGCAAAGATTCAGGGTTCAGAGTTGTCTTTTATTAGTCATCTGAAGCTTGGGGCTGCAATTCAATTCAGAATTTGAGCCACTAGGAGCCATTCCAGGGACTAATCTCCAATTCAAGAGAAGGTGATTATGCCCCTGGCCAAGATCTTCAATTGAATGAAGCCACTTAACGCAAGGGTGTTGTCTGGGAAAGGCGAGCTTCCCCTCCCCCCCTTCTCTGGAAGAGTTTGAAACCGCAAATCACCTTCCCCCACAGATTAAAGGGGATACAGTTTCAGGGCCCCTCCAAAGGTTATAGGGGACACAGTTTACATCAATTTCCTATAGTTTTTTTTTTTTTTTTTTTTTTTTTTTGGTTAAAGTATCCAGCTCACTAACTGACCATCACTGACTGCAAAGAATAAAGCTTCAGACTTATTCTTAACTTCAAACAGTAAATGCCATCTGAATCCAAAAAAGGAACTAAAGATACTGAAATCAATGCATGCTATGTTCACTTCTTTTTTATTTTTTTTCTCCCATGGTTTTTCCCTTTTACTCTGATTTTTCTCTCCCAACATATGTATTAAGCAATATATATGAAGAATAAGTAAACTTACTACAATTTTTAAAAAAAAAGGAATTCATAGTCTCTTTAAATTAACTACCTTCTTGAAGGCACTCAGATTTGAACATAGGTCATATCAGTACCTTAAAACTTACAACTAAATAACCTTATTGCAATTATTTTTATTTTTCAGTAAAAGGAAGTTTCCCAGTTATATTAGAATTTTAAAAAGGTAAACTATTTGATTTTCAGACTGGAAGGATCTCTGCAATTTTTCCTGTTTCTCTTTTCTTGACTATACAAAGCTGGTCTCTTTCCTTGATAACTCATTTTTTGCCATTTATCCCAATTTAAGTTTGTGAGAAATGTCAAATGCTGTTGATAGATTATTACATTTAATCCTTTTAAATATCACTGGACAGCAACTTGCTGATTTATTAGGGAAAAATACTGGCTAATAATTTTGAGTTAAGAAAGTAAAATAGAAATAATCAGACACAGGCTCTTTTGCAATAACAAGGTGTTAGAATTAATCCCCTGCCATCTGTCTTTATTTAGCCAGTCTCCTCAATTAGATACCACAAGATGTCTTTCTCACACAGCTGTATGTTATTTTCTTTTGAGTTTGCTCCAATAGCTTAAAAAAATCACAAACACCTTTACAGTAATAAAATAATAAACCTCACATATTTACATAGCTTTTAGGGTTAAAATTTATTTTGCTCACTCTGTGATATGCATAATATTAATATTATGTGCATTTTGTAGATTAAGAAAAATACCTCAGAGAAGTTAAGAGATTTGACCACAGTTGCATAACTAGTTGTAAATGATCAAGATATGTCTTGAATCAAGAAATTTTAACCTTAAGTTCAGTATTCTCTTCATTTTCTAGCTATGTGAACGTCTTAGAATCATTGAATTTCTTTGATACTTATTTTCTATACAATGCTAGAATCAGATTATATGGGTTCTTTAGTTTTCCTCTTTCTTAAAACCTAAGACTTCTGATCCAGAACTATATTTCATGTCTAGTCTAGAATATAAAATCACTTTTTCTTGCTTTTAACAATATGTTTCATACATAAGAGCAATAGCTGACAAATTAGTACTTAGTTCCCTTATTGTATTTTAAATGATTCCATCCTTCAGTGCTCTATAACAAACTAATTAGCTATTGAACATTTCAACCTAAATATGTCAGAGACATCTCAAAACCCAGTATGTCTGAAACAGAACTCATTATCTTTTCTCTTAAACCCCCCCATCTAGCAGGGTTTTCCTTTGTTTCTTTTTTTCCTTGTTTCTCTCATGGATAATACTAATTTTTTTAACTTACTGGTTTATAAACTTGGAGTTATACTAAATGTCAAACTCTCTTTCATCCTAAATATCTAATCAATTGCTAAGCATTGCTATTCTACCTCCAAAACATTCCTTACATCTGACTTCTCTCAATTTACATAGCAAAGTTAAGTTAAAATTAAGTTAAAGCTCTCAGCTTTACTTATTATTAAATTGATTTCCTAAAAATAATAGCTAAACAAATTTCTGAATTAACAAAAGCAATATGAAAATAATCAACCAAAACTCCTTTATCAATACAAGGGAGGATAAGAAAAGGGGAGTAAACATTTATATAGTTTCTATTCTGTTTCAGGCACTGTGCTAGGTATTTTACAAATATTTCATTTGATCTTCACAACAATCCTGGGAGGAAATGCTATTATTATTCCCATTTTACAGTTGAATAAACTTAGGCAAACAGAGATTGAGTGCCTTATCTAGGTTCATAAACCCAGTGTGTTCAAATCCAAATTTGATCTCAGATCTTCCCATCTCCAGAGCAAGTATTTTGTCCACTGTGTCATCTAGCTAACCTAAGGAAATGATTTTCCTGCCTCATCTCTCTAGGGTCAGATTTTATTTCATCTTTATATCATCTTTTTAAAAAATCTAATTTTCTGAAACAAAAATGTATCATTATTAATATAGTGATTAATATGATTAATATTTATAATTAAATACATACATGTTGATGTGCATGGTTAATTTCTAATTTTTTTTAAGGCACATGTGATAAAAAAAATTTAAGGACTATTAGTCTAGGACACATAGAAGAGAAATGTTTTCTTCTATACCAAAATTCACCAGGATTCCTGGTAACAGGAAAACAGATTGACCTCATGCATTCCAGAGGAATATTTATCTTTTCTTTCATTGAATGAACATTCCACCTTTGAATCTTTCAGTGCCATCATTGAACTTTGCCATCTTTCATTGACATGTAGCAAAAGTAATTCTCAGCCTATGAAAACTACAGTGTGAGCTACAGTGGAACATAAACACATATTTATAGTGACAACCTACTTGTAAGAAATGCAATAATGGACAACAAATCTATGAATAGAAAAGAAAGGGGACTTTTGGGTAATGTAGGCACACTGAAAACCTTGAGATACCAAGGGAACATGAAGAAATCTTTGGGTAATTTAATGGAAAACTAAAAAAAAAAATTGCACAAGATAAGAAGTCATAATTTTCTGATTGGGAAAGTAAATAACAGAGTAGCTTAATGCCAGAAGATATTAAGACCAATACCTCTGAGACAGAGAGAACATTCAGTAAACATAAAGTAAAGGACACGAATATAAATAACTAGTGGGGATGATGTGATGAAGAATTTGTTAGAGAGAGCCAAGAGAAATCTAAGAGATGAGATTTGCTATCAAATTAATAGGCCAGAATGTTGAGGATTGATGTTCTTGAGTCTAAATGACTGTTAAAAACAAAACAAAACAAAAAACAGTTTTGACTTAGAAATGGGAATTGAATCTGGAGCCTTGTCATAATATACCTGATTTTAGAAGTATCAGCCTAAAAACGTTGGCCTAAGGACAAACTGACTTATCTGCAAATCCATATTGATGTGTTGTTATCACATATTGGATAAACAACTAGCTCCCAGACAGGATTATTTGAATTGGAGTGATTCTTCTGATGTGTGCTATCTGTGTGACCTAGAGCAGTGAATTCTCCATGAAGTCACAGCAAGTGTTTGATCTGCTTTGGTAGAGAATTTCTTTACTGAGAGTTCCCATGATTGATGAAATTATAAGTCCAGTGTAACAGAAACTCTAACTACACCAGGTGCTTTTTTTCCCCCTAGTTCTACCCTATATTAGACTTTATATTCTAAGGGTCTGCAAATTACAACTGGACCAACCATGAAGGAATAGTACAGATGAGAATGTGAACCTTGTGATAATCCTAATGTTTTAATGTGAAAAGAATAGCCTCTAATACCTTAGATAATAGAACCAAAAGCCGGAAGAAGAAAACAAAGAAAGCTAACTGTTTATTCAGGGTATCTTTGAGAATTTTCATCAGGTTAAAGGAATCGTATCAAAGTTCATATTAAAAAATGGGGAGCAGTGTTACTACTGGGCTTATATCCCAAAGAAATCTTAAAGAAAGAAAAGGAACTTACATGTGCAAAAATGTTTGTGGCAGCCCTCTTTGTAATGGCCAGAAACTGGAAATTGAATGGATGCCCATCAATTGGAGAGTGGCTGAATAAATTGTGATATATGAATGTTATGAAATATTATTGTTCTGTAAGACAGGATCAGGAGGATGATTTCAGAGAGGCCTGCAGAGACTTACATGAACTGATGCTGAGTGAAATGAGCAGGGCCAGGAGATCATTATACACAGCAATAAGACTATATGAGGATAAATTCTGATGGACTTGGCTCTCTTCAGCATTGAGATGATTCAAACCAGGTCCAATTATTCAGTAATGAAAAGAGCCATCTGCACTCAGAGAGAGAACTGTGGGAACTGAGTGTGGATCATAACATATATGTTATTGTTTGCTTGCATTTTTGTTTTCTTTCTCAGGTTTTTTTTTTTTCCTTCCTTCTTGATCCGATTTTTCTTGTGCAGCAAAATAACTGTATAAATATGTAGACATATACTGAATTTAACATATAATTAATATATTTAACATGTATTTCACTACCTGCCATCTAGGGGAAGGGGTGGAGGGAAGGAGGGGAAAATTTGGAACAGAAGGTTTTGCAAGGGTCAATGTTGAAAAAATTACCCATGCATATGTTTTATAAGTAAAAAGATATAATAAAAAAGAAGGGGAAAAAAAGAAAAATGGGGAGCATTACAGCATTGAGGCTGTAACTTGAAGAAACAATTCTATGTTGGAAAAAAAAATCCCTACTCATATTTTTTATAAAAAACAAAGCATTTGAGATTAAATAGATTGTATCAGAAAAATATATTTTTAGAAATACATAGTTGATGGAGATATTTGTTTAGGCAAGGAAGACACAGGTGGCTTATAAAACCCATCTGAGTCTTCTGATTAACTTGGGAGGGATTAGAAGCAAGAACTCCTGAGATGAGACTTTGTAGCTGAGAATCTATACCCATCTGTCATGAGAAAATCTTGCTTTTTGTAAGACTCAAAAAAAATATTTACAGTACTGCTTGCTGAGATAGCAAAAGTATATTACTGTCTAAAATAGAAGAACTTGACTTTAGGAAATATTTTTTTCTTGAAATAAAAAGATATCTATGGGATTTAAAAGATTTGGTTTGTTACATCATGATTAGCCTATGTTATATTACTATGTGCTATGTGTCTCCTCAGTTCTTCATCTCTTAAATAAAAGGTTATACTAGATGACCTCTGAGCTCCTTCTAGCTCTAAATCTGTGATCCTATGATCTCATATTCTGTGCTAGAATATCAAGAGAGAGATTATATTTCTTCAACACTTTCATGGATCCACATCATTAGGAAAGGTATATTTACACATTGCAAACCCCTTTGTCTCTTTTTAACTGTATGACTTTGGACAAGTTCACTTAACTTCTCTGGGCCTCAGTTTCCCCACCAAATAAGAGATGAATTTTATAATCCCCAAAGTCTCTTCTAATTTGAAATCTATGTTCTTATAAGCTTAAGATCCTATGGTCCTCTCATCAAAGTCTTAACGTGTGTATAATCCTATTTGCTATATATTTTGATAATTACATTCTGATAAAAATTGATATCCTTTATAGTTCTATATAAGTTATTTTGTGCATTAAAGAAAAAATATTTTGAGAAAGGGATTCTTGGCTTTACCAGACTGACACAAAAAATATGTTAAAAACATGTTTCTATCCTTTTTTATTATGTGTGATTATTGCCCATGACTTTCTGTAAATATCCTGTAAAGAATCTGCTTATAATACAAGAAAATTTCCTATGCTTCCTTTAATATTTCTTGGAAGCAAATATAAAAGCAGGGCTTCTTCTTACTATCTTATTGCCTACCTCCTTTCCTGGTACTATACAACTTTTGATGATGCTTTCTTTACCAATTCTTGTATGCAAATCATTGTTTATAAATTTTTCATTATATATTGACTCCCATATCTTCCCATTGACCTTTCTCTTGTAGCCATAAATCACTAAGTATACACTTATATAGTACTTGAATTCATCTATCTATCTATCTATCCATCTATGGATATGTGTTTATATATGCATATATGTTTATGTACACATTTAACCTTTTGACATTTTAATATTTCTTGTCCTCTCATAGAATTATTAACTTCTATTCTATCCATTATAATTTTAAAGGGGTCAGTTTCTTGAGCAAAATTTTGTTCCTTTTTGTCTAAGCTATGAGTTCTTCTACATCTTTCTTCTGTAGTTCTCATATCTTTTCCTGGTCTTTCCTCTAGCAGTTTAATTTTACTCATGAAATCATTTTTAACTCTCAAAAAAAAAAAAAACTTTTTTGCTGCATTTTCCCCCTAGAAATTCTAGTTTGAAATTATCAAATATATCAAAACAATATTTTTTATTTTAGATTTTTATTTGATATTTTGATGTCATTTTTTCCTGGGTTTGTATTTTAGGCATAACTATCATGATTACTTTTATTTTGAGTTTTTTTTTTTTTAATTTGTTTACTCATTCTTCCAACTCTAGGTGGGATATTGTATTTAGGTCTGGCTCTGCATAGTTCTGGAAAGTATGTATCTGTCTTTTCTTGATCCTGTTTCATAGTCTCTTGGTTCTTGGTAATAATTTCTCTTATCTTGAGTAGTCTAGTCTTCTAGGATTTAAGGAATGGCTTGGGTTGGGGTCTTTTAGCTTTCAGTGGATTCAATGTTGTCTGGTACAGGGTGATATATAATCATTTGATCATGGCCCTCCAGATCAGAGCTGTGCAATCTCTTAACTCAGATTTGAGTCTGGGCAACCCCACAATAGCCTTAGCTCATTGGGTGTAACCTTGAGTGAAAATCTATAGATTACTGCTAGCTACACCCATAGTCAACTGACAGGAAAACTGTCAGATTCAGAGAGATAAAACTCTAAGTTTCCCCTTGGTATGAGTTCTGATCTTTCCAAAAGTAGAATGGGCTCTCACAGGAGATAGATCTTCCCCCATCCCTCATGGAAGTTTTCACACAAAATGGTAATCAAGAATTTAAGTATTTATATAACATTGTGCTAGATACTGCCCTAAGTATTTTACAAATATATCATTTGATATTCAAAACAATACTGTGAACTAGATGTTCTTATTACCCCTATTTTACAGTTGGAGAAACTGAGATAGACAGAAGTTGCGATCTGCCCAAATATTAGTAATTAGATTTTTGTAGTCAGATCTTTCTTATTCCAAACCCAATGCTTTACCCACTGTGCCTCCTTGCTACCTCTAAAAAACTACTACTCTAAACTGTAGAGAGGATTCTTATTCACATATGGTTTAGACTATGAGACATCTATCTTCCCTTCCAATGGAGAGATTATATGATTCAGATACTACACACACCCCTGACTAAATGCTACCTGACTTCCACTTGGTTGAAATATTCTCCATGCCTGTTCTTAGCCACCAGATGATAAACATTTTTTGATTACAGCAACTCAAGAAACCATAAATAATAATCAGGAGGCATTTTAAACTACATCTATGATGGGAATACCCCACTCCAGCAAAATCATTAATCATTTGAAACAGTAAAGAAAATCTTATTTCGT
This sequence comes from Antechinus flavipes, assembly GCF_016432865.1. Classification (NCBI taxonomy): domain Eukaryota; kingdom Metazoa; phylum Chordata; class Mammalia; order Dasyuromorphia; family Dasyuridae; genus Antechinus; species Antechinus flavipes. Next base: position 108,855,122 of record NC_067403.1, read on the forward strand.
GCTCTATGGACTTAGCCAAGAAGGACCTGAAAATGGAACTGTAGGAACTGAGGTCAAAAGAAACTGGAGGAGGAAGTTAGACACATAAATTTGAAAACCCCTAATTACTATCAATTCATGAGTACCCAGCCACTAGAGGAAGTAAATTAAGCTGTTGAGTTTTTTACTTGTTCATTTTATTATTTTTTTTTCCTAAGCAGTCATCTTGTTATTTGCCAGTGCCAACTTCTTTATACCTGAATTTTATATCTTTATCTTCTGACTTTGATACTGCTTCTGATGCTATCTCCGACCTCCAAGCCCATCTTTTTCAGTATTCTTTTGCCTTGTTCTAGAATGTAAATATTTTCTTTTTAAATATAACCATCTTCTACACTAACATAGGGATTTGTTTGCTGTGAGATGGACTTTTCTCCATACCCAGTCCCAACTCAATCCCATACTCAGTCCCAACAGGGAAGGTCTGAGGATGGGTTTTGTATTACAGCATAAAAATAAAGGCACTATGTTCTTTGAATTATCATGTTTTCACAGTGTTTGGATACCTTGCAGTTAGCTTTCTTGTCAATAGGGCTTTGATTAGACTTTCAAGTGGGGTATAGCCAGCTCACACAATCTCATGAAAGCTAAATGTGAAATTTCCAGCACGAGAATTTATATCACAGAAATTGTCATCTAATACAAATCGAAGTCTGAAATGTTTTGTTGACATTCAAACTTTTAAAATGTTATGAAAAAATGATGCAGATAATCTCCCCCTTCCAATAGAGATGAATTTTTGTATGGAGAAAATGAATTTCCTGATTTTCTGCCATTCATTAGCAAAGACTGTAAAGGTGAAAAGCAAATTTAAATGGGAAAGAAGTAATTGGAATGAACATTTTATCCCACTTATCTATTTTTTAAAATTACTAGTGTAATTTAACTATTTTCCTCTAACCTTGAGGTTAGAATGACTGAAATAACATTCTTGTTATTTCAAGATAAAAATATGTAGATAAAGATAAAGAATGTAGGTAGTTAGCAGCTAGAATTAGTGAATCACTAGATAAAGGCTACAATAAGTGAAGATAGGATATTTTATTGGATGATTGAAAATCAACCTATAAAAAATGATTCTTTTAATGCATTCCTCTGAGTTCTGATAAAACAAAAAAGAAAGAAAACTCATGGGCAGACATACTATAAAGTTATATTAATAATCAAATTATAATGGTGCCGTTTCTCACAGCTGACAAAATTCTCTATAAACCATTATTGAATTTAATCCTCAAAACAATTCCCATGAAAGTAGATAACAATCATCCTCATTGCAAATGTAAGGAAAATAGAGGACAAGAGATTTTTATGTTTTTTCAGTGGCCCCATATCTAATTTTAGGTGCAAAGCAGACTAAAGCAGAGGTCTTCAGACATTAAATCAGATGTTCTTTTCAACGTTTATTCATAATCATGACCTAAATCATTAGTTATACTTGTAATTTGTTTATTAGTAAAAGATGATTTTAAAAAGTGATCTCTAAATATTGAAAACCTTTTGATTTGTAGATGAAATGCTTTTCCTTCTAACCACTCTTAAGGACTTTTACATTCATCTTATTCCCTGCTATTGATGTACATTCATTAAGTTCTCTTAACGTCAATAAGTGTTAAAATGTTTTCGCAGCATGAATGCAGAAATTTAAGTACAATTTTTATCATTGAGCAAATATAATTGTAGTTTTCCAAGAATATAGAAGGTTGGATTTCTTAGCATTTTCTGGACAAGCCATTTTTGAAATTTGTCAGCCTTTAAGATCAAATCTACACAAAGTGTCATGTAGACTAATTCTCCCCCCCCACAGTTTCCTGTTTAAAAAACAAAAGAAAATTAAAAAAAAAACTTATAGTAATCTTTTTGTAGAATGACCGCCATTAAAAATTTGATTCCAAGTAGTCAGGTTCCCAACAACTGTAAAAATGCCACTGTACAATACAGATTCAAAAAGTGTGCATTTAAAAACTGAATCATTGTTCTGATTTCTATACTTCCATCATGTTTTTATTCAAATGTGGACTGACACTTTTAGATTCTTTTACCTGTAAGAAATAGCAACTCAATCTATTTAACATTTTGCTTTTTATTCAAATATTCAAAGTAATGTTGGAATAGTAATCAACATAAAGTAATACAATCTTATTTACATCACTGTGTGTGGAGGGGGGAAGGGAATCACTTAGTGTGTCCATTATTATTCACTACATTGAATATGAATAAATATACTTCTTTTTCTTTCCCTAGAATTGTATGTGTATAGCAACTTCCCATATCTGAACCAGAGACAAGAAGACACTTAGTTCTACCCTATTAGAGTTTTATGAATATCTTGACAGCTGATCTTAGTTACAACTTCCTGCAAGCTATGGATTGGTTTCATGGATTTTTTGGCAGCCTTTAATACAAAGCATTATATCGGTGTATCAAAAATGGTTAGTCTCATGGAACAATAAAAAAGAGGGTAGGAGGCTGTGGGAAAAAAGTACAAAAAACTATGCCCAAATTCTGTGAATATCCAAGTAATTCTGGGAAGGCTGAAACTCATAGGGAGAGAATTGGTTTTGAAAATATACTAGACTTAGTATTTTGAAAGGGCTTACTTTTTAACTATAGCAGTGGAGAAAATAATTCCATATTGTGAAAAGTAACTGTGGGTTACAGAGACAACCTTTTAAAACCTTCATTTTAGAGAAAAAAAAAGTGTTTAACATAAAATTTCAGCCTTTTTTACATTAAAATTATATATTGACAAATCAAAGTAGGAGGACTCAGTGAATAAGACATTAATTTGTAATCAGAATGATTAGAGTTCTAATCTTGTCACAATCATTGTGAGTACAGGAAACTGTTTTGACTTCTCTCAACCTCAAATAACTCTCTCATATAATCTGGACCATAACAATGACAAATCAGAAATAGTCTCAAGTCATAGAACTAAAGTGTTTACACCACAAGAAAAAAGTTTTAAAAGTAAAGTTGTTTTAGAACAGAGGCTATATCCAGTAAATTGACAAGTAGGAAAAATTAAAGCCTTGTTTTAATGATATATGAGAGATACACCAAGAATGTGCCTGAATTTGCAATTGGTCTTGCCATTTTCATGATATAAAAATGTTTTTGATCTTCTATATTTTGTGCCTTCCTCTAAAAAGGGATAGTTTCTCAATAAATTTTGTTATCTTTTTTTCCACTACTTGGTAAGAAAATCTGGAACATTAATGGTAAGTGAAGACTTTTTATGGGGTTGATAATTGCTTTTCTGTTAAATATTTTTAAAAGGACAGGGGGTAAGAGTGAGAAAAATTAAAAGTAGAATGTCTTACATGCTAGCTAGCTACAAATAATGAATTTTGTTTTTAAAAGATATTAAAATTTTAAAATACACAATTATTCATGAAGAAAAAGATAATTAGTATTTATCTGGTACTAAAATATGAATAAGTAATTTAGAGATCGCAGTTTGTCATTGAAGGTACATTTCTTATAGATCGATATAATTAGGTAGAAATTATGTATTGAGTAGGATTTTGATAATCCTGTGTAATGATTTGTACTAAATGTAGCAAACAAACGAAATGAAATCAATTAATTGCTATGCTGAAAGAAAAAATTCAACATGCAGGAATTCAGTAATAATTGTCAAAATAAACACATTTTCTCCACTTTTGTTTACACTTTCATCTTCCAAGGAAAGCAATCCTCTCTTGTAAGTTTTAAAGACCAATCATTTCTCTGGTGAGGAAATTCCTGAAATTGATGCATTTCCTGACTAGTTAGTTCCTTCATACTTTTTTGTTCTCTCTATTGTTATCCACAGATCCTTAGAGATGATTCAATCATTGTTTCCCTCTTTTTCATTGTACCTTCTGGATTCATCTATAAAGAGAATATCAATGTGCTCATTTCTTGGCATTGTTATTGGTGGTGATGATATGTTAAGGATGATGATAAATAGCATTTATATAGTGTTTTAAGGTCTCAATAAAAGTCTTGCATATTTTAAACTATTTGTGATTTTTTTCAAAAACTCTTGAAGACAAATGTTCTTACTACTTTTATTTTGCAGATGAGGAAATGTAGATGAAAGACAATAAGTGTCTGGGACAGGATTTGAACTCAAGTATTACTGCACTCAACTCCAATACCCTATGCACACATCGCTGCCTTTTAGACTTGAATTCAAATACCTCATTGTCATTAAGCATCATGAAGTACCTGATTTCTACCGGCAGCGAATAGACAAACACTGAGATCTTGACACTAATTGCTTATACAGATATATCTGCATATTCAAATACCCTTGTCTTCAAGAGCTCTGAGTAAAGGGGAAAAAAGACATGGACACCTCATCTGGAAGAAACATGTATCATTTTATATAGGCTGTGCCTTATTCCTTAATCCTGCTTTGAGGGGTCCATACAATAAACTAGGGTATAGATATTTTCTGAATAAAGATAAGATTCTGTAGCAAGGTTGCTCTGGATTTCACTGCAAAAAAAAAAAAAAAATTCCAAAATCTCTGTCAATGTCATATGTTTCTTCTGCCACATTCCACTGCCATATCGAGCTGCATAGACTTGTTACTTTTTTTAAGTTTGTAGTTACTTTACTTTGTTAATTAAAATGCTAGGAAAGGAAAAATATGGATAGAGCATCAATGGTAAAAGTATAGGTAAATTACTATTAGCATTTTCTACTTTAAATATATCCTGATTCTAATTGTCCCATGATCCATTCCTTTTGAGTTGTCTGCCAATAAAGTGATAGGATTAAATATAGTTTTGTACATTTATACATTTTATATTTTCGATTCTAAAGCAAATCATTCTCCATAGTTGAATCTTTGTAACATGAATTTCTCTAAACTTAGCTAAACTGGTTATCAGAGAGAGGAAAAAACATGTATAGCTGTCATTGAGTCTTGATTAGAAAATTTTCCAGGTTGATAGGACTTACTAATCCTACTTTACTTAAAAAAAAAAAAAAACAACTTTTTTTATTAAATATCTTACAAAAGTAGATCACAAATTGTCTATCTCAAATTGATTATACTTTAGAGCTCTTCTGTTCAATATGTCCAAAACTAAATTCATCTTTCCTCTCAAAACCCTAACCTTTTCCAAGGGTAGAATACCACCACTTTCTTATCCGCAGTGCATTTCTATTGTTGAAATCGATGGTTCCACATTTGGATGTTATGGTGCTAATTGATGGAGAACTTCTATTTTCTTAGTATTAATTGTTAACTCCAAATTAGAACAAACAGCAGAAAACTGAGCCGTACATGAATCTCAGCTTCAGAGGCAGCATTGAGTGTACCATCATCTGTAAACAAAAAGTCCCCCTACTTTTACCTTAGTTTGTAGCCTTTCCAAGTTAAATAAATTAAAAGAGTATTTTATGGAGAATTCACTCAAAGCAAACACTCATGTGAAGTTCAGCAGAAATGATACAAGGAAATATCTCTGAATAACTCTGGAATTGATTATGAGACATGAAAGACACAGGCACACACATAGAAAGAGTTATGCTTGAGGATTAAAACAGAAGTGCAGTAGCTCAAACAAACAAAAGAAGTGTGATATGAACAAATTTAGAGACATTTCTACTCCAAATTTGGTCCCACCTGTGGTAGAGCCTTCCAAGCATATATTGGTTTGATCACTCATAGTTAGATACACTGTACTTTAACTTTGGCCTTGACCTAGCAAAATCATTTTGGTCCTCTTCAAAAATAAAGGACAAGAACCAACTAACCAACTAATCAGCATCTCCCAAGATGCCCAGGCTTGTCATCTAGTTATCTCCTACACCTCATTATTTTTTATCTTTCATATTAATCTATTGCCAGGTTTATGGCTCTTAGACAGATACATAGATATGTAGACAGACAAATATAAATACAGATATATCCCTTTCTTTGCTCTGTCACTGCCAGTTCCTTAGTTTTGACTCTTAGCACTTCATGTCAAGACTGCTTCAATAATCCATTAATTGGATTTTTTCCTCAAATTTTCCCCCACTCTAGTATATTCTCTACTGAGATGTCCAATTGATCTTCCTAAAACATAGGTCTGATTAGATCAACATATCTTCCACTAAACTCTGTTGGATCTTTTGTAACTCATAGGATCAAAAATGCAATGTTTTGTTTGTCTTTTAAAGTTCTTTATAAGTTGGCCTCTTCGTACTTTTTCATTCTTTCTACACAACTCCTCCCCATATACATTAGCATCTATTAACAGAGATCTGTTACTGTTTCCTTCTCTGACCTCTGGGAACTTTTATTGAAGACCCCCCATGAAATTCTCTACTTTCTCATTTCTGTCTTTTGACAGTTTCTCAAGTTTCAAATAAAGTTTCACACCCTTAATCTTGTTCCTTCCTTCAAAGAGTATCTTCAGTTTATCCTCTATATACCTTATTGAACATAATTGTTTGCCAGTTTCATTTCTCATTTCTCCCCTACACATACTTTTCACTTTAGACAAATTGAACCACTAGTAATATCCCAAAATCAATCAAAATATCCTTTTCCCATTTCTATGCAATCACATATAAGTCATCAACCATGATTGAAAAATATTCTTTTCTCATTTATGAATGATGAATATTTAACTCTGAAATTATAACTGCACAAGATGGACTATAAGAAAATTGGCAATTTTCATGGTTTCTATGTCTAGTTTCTTCTCCCTAATCATGTATTTCTAGTTGTTATCTATTATTGAAGAAGAAATACTAGTTCTTTTGTATGATTTTTCAATGGTTAACCTAATCTACTCCCATAATATTTCTCTAATCTTCACAATTTAGCTAACAAAAAAGAACCCTTCACTATAGCCTGGCTGAAATAGCGTTAGCCACCAAATACAACACATTCATTTCACTTCCTCCATTTTCTGGTTTATAGAGTTTTACCTGCTTGAATTATTCTCCTTTCCTGCTCCATTTTAATTCTATTTATGTTTTTGGAACTTAATTTTAATTCTGATTCTACTATAAAGTTTTCTTTGAGCAAAACATAAGGGATTCTTCCCTTCTGAATCCTATAGCACTCATTATATATTTTAAATCTTAGTTTTGTTCTTCTAAATGTGTTTGTAAAAGGCAGTTTCAAGGGTAGAAGTGAGCAAATAATGAATGAAGGATTGGAAACTTTTGCTTTATTTTATTTTATTTTATTTTATTTTTTGCTAAGGCAGTTGGGATTAAGTGACTTGATCAAAATCACACAGCTAGTAAGAGTTAAATGTCTGAGGCCAAATTTGAATTCAGATCCTTCTAACCAGCACTAGTGCTCTATTCACTGTGCCGCATAGTTGCCCCTTGCTTTAAAATCTGAAAATTTGGTAGGTGCAGAATTCTTGAGGTTTTTTCTAATGCTGAGTTTAATGATATAAGGAATTATTTTATTTTATTTCATAAAGCAGATCAGGTGAAAAATAAACTTCTGATTATAAAATGATGACCATGGATAATCCCCAGAAAAATGGCAATCAAGTAACTATGATCTTTTTTTTTTTCTTTCTGGTTCTGCTTGTAGAAGGGAAGAGATATGGAAAATTTATTAGACTGCAGTAAAAACATAAGTCCTGAGGCTTTCAAAAAATACTTAGATATAAGCTGTTTTGGGGGGCCTATTAGAGTCAAAGAGAAAGAATTTTGAAAGGGTAGCTTAACTTTAAACATATGGATTCCTAGACATTTTAACAGCCAAAATATTAGTAATCTAACACTAACTTATCATCCTTAAGTGTGAGAAAAAAAAAAAAAGCCTTGAAAACTAGCTAGGCCCTGAAAATAAGCAATATCATTTGTCTGTGTGCTGTTTCCTTCTTCCTCCCACTTCTTCCTGATATGATCATGAGCTCCTCCAGGGTAAGGGCTGACTTTTCCCCTTTTTTATATCCTCTGAGTTTAGCACAGTACATATTATATAGTCGGCACTTAATAAATGCTTGTTGACTAACTGACTAAAATTCTTTATCACATAATAATAGACTGTGAAGATCAAATTAGATAATATATTTAAAACACTTAGCAAACCTTAAAGCAACATTGATACATACACATATGTATTTGTGTTCATATGTTAACTATTGTTGTTATTTGCTATTTCTTAATATAGTCTTCTTCCATAAGTTCCCATTAGCCATTTCTCCTTATCTAGAAGGAAAAAAAAAATTTAAATTAAGTAGTTTTAAATAACAATTGAAGGTATTTGTATTTTTTAAATTCTTTGTCTAAATCACAAATTCTAAATCTTGTGTGTGTGTGTGTGTGTGTGTGTGTGTGTGTGTGATGGATCCATTTGTCAGTCTGGTCAAACCTAAAACCCATTTTTAGAATACTATTTTAAAATGTTTAAAATAAAATATATTTGATTACAAAGTAAACTGATTATATTGAAATATAGCCATCAAAATTTTTTTTAATAAAAGTTGACAGACAGCAGATTAAAAACCTTTGGTGTCCACTAAACACTTGTCAGATTGGCTAAAATGACAGGGAGAGATAATGTGGAATGCTGGAGGGGATGTGGGAAAACAGGGACACTGATACATTGTTAGTGGAATTGTGAACACAGCCAGCCATTCTGGAGAGCAATTTGGAACTATGCTCAAAAAGTTATCAAACTGTGCATACCCTTTGATCCAGCAGTGTTTCTACTGGGCTTATACCCCAAAGAGATACTAAAGAAGGGAAAGGGACCTATATGTGCCAAAATGTTTGTGGCAGCCCTGTTTGTAGTGGCTAGAAGCTGGAAAATGAATGCATACCCATCAATTGGAGAATGGCTGAATAAATTGTAGTATATAAATATTATGGAATATTATTGTTTGGTAAGAAATGACCAACAGGATGATTTCAGAAAGGTCTGGAATGACTTACATGAACTAATGCTGAGTGAAATGAGCAGGACCAGGAGATCATTATATACTTCAACAACAATACTATATGATGATCAATTCTGATGGGCATGGTCCTCTTCAACAATGAGATGAACCAAATCAGTTCCAATAGAGCAGTAATGAATAGAACCAGCTACACCCACCAAAAGAACTCTGGGAGATGACTATGAACCACTACATAGAATTCCCAATGCCTCTATGTTTTTCCTCCTGCATTTTTTATTTCCTTCACAGGCTAATTGTACACTATTTCAAAGTCTGATTCTATGTGTACAGCAAAATAATTGTTTGGACATGTATATATATATATTGTATTTAACTAATACTTTAACATATTTAACATATATTGGTCAACCTGCCATCTGGGGGAGGAGGTGGGGAGAAGAAGGGGAAAACTTGGAGCAAAAGGTTTTGCAAATGTCAATGCTGAAAAATTACCCATGCATATATCTTGTAAATAAAAAGCTATAATAATAATTAAAAAAAAAAAACCTTTGGTGTCTAAATGGAAATTATGTGGAGAATCCCAATACTGTCCTGACTTGGGAAAAACCAATGTGATAAACACTTGAGAACTTTTTGAAGAGGAGAAACTCCTTGAACTCTCCCCGAGAAAGACCTGCCCCAAGGAATCAAAATAAAGTGGTTTCAAAATAACTATTTGGACATGTATACTTATTTTGCATTTAATTTATACTTTAACATATTTAACATGTATTGGTCAACCTGCCATCTAGGGGAGGGAGTGGGGGGAAGGAGGAGAAAAATTGGAACAAAAGATTTGGCAATTGTCAATGCTATAAAATTATTCATGTATATAACTTGTAAATAAAAAGCTATTATTAAAAATAAAAAGAAAAAAGAAAAGAAAGAATATTTCAAGTGCTACATCTTCAAAAAAAAAAAAAAAAGATAAAGTGGTTTCATTTTGTTATCTTGGTGGGACTAGATTAGTACAGGACCCACTCCTACTTAGCCCAAGCTGGATATCTAGATTTCTAATGATCTCTATTGAGTTGGAGATTAGTCCAGGGACACTCATTCAGTTGGAAAATTTCTATTCAATTCTTGAAGATCTTGATCTGATTTCAACTCAAACTGCTCCCAGCCTCTAGTCAAGTTTCAAATTCCTTATAAAAAAGGGGCAACTTGGGATACTTCTTTGCAGAGGGCCAAAAGCAGGACATGCCATGCCAAGGAACCTCTCTCTCTCTCCTTGGCATAGCTGCCTTAGAACACTCTCTGCCTGCTACGAAGAGACTCTCTCTTCTCAGCATTAACCCCTCTTTATCTTTCTGCCAGGCATCCTCTGCTAGACCTTTATTTCTCTGACAGGACCTTGCCACTAAGGAAATCAGTCTCCTAGCAAAAGCTGATTCTCCAGTGCTAATAAACTTCTTTTTGCCAGCCTAACTTTTTGGGTTCATACATTCTTTTATGAAGGACCTGCGCCAATCAGAAGGGATTCTCACAACTCTCTGCCCTGCACCGAACCTCATCAGTATGATTATAATTTATTCATTAATAGTAATATTTTTAAATCTTTTAATAAATACATTTTAATTAGAAAAGTAATCATATGAAAACACTTGCCTTCTATTTGGTTCAGTTTTCTACAGCAATGGAAATGCTAAGGACTTGCACCTTGATGACATCCAGAAACTATTCCCTACCCTTGTGGCAGTTCTCCAAATTGGAATCATGAGTCCTAGAAGGAGGGGAAAAAAAAAAAACAAACTGAATTTCTAGTCTTTCTCATTTAAACTTATCCCTTATACATTACATTATCTGACCTTTCTCTGTGCCTTTTCATAGGTTCTTCCCATTTATAGAATATTTTCTCTTCTTATCTCTTCCCCTTGAAATCCCAACTCACTTCAAAGTCCAGCTCATTTGCTACCTTCTAAAAGATAGACCACCTATGTCTATGTATATGTGTATACATATGTATATATTATGTATCTTTATAATATATTTTCCTTATCTATAATTATATCTATATCTATCCATGTGGGTGTACTTTCTTCAAACATATTTATATCGATACTGTTTAGCATAATGCCTGAAACATACTAAACATTTAATAAATGCTCATTGAATTGAAGGATATAAAAGCAATACAAAATTTATACAGTGACATTATAAAGTTTAGCCCTTGCAAAATGAGATGGCTGCTATATGAGAACTTTCTTGGCTTTAGGTTCTTGTAGCTCTGATTCAAAGTAATTGCCTCAGGATGATTGAATTTAAATCTTAGACAATAAAAAAATTACTATCCAAGTCTGTTCATTAACATGGATAGCATAATTTTTGATATTTTATCAAGCATTATTTAAAATATATTGTTATAATTATTGCTATTGCTATTGATTTTTCTGTATGAAATATATGCACATATGTAATATTGAAATAAACTACAGTATAAAGGAAGCAGTTAAAGAAAAAGATCTCTAAGCACAATTAGGTGTTGATGATTCTTAACTTATTTAATCTATTGCCATTTTTACTAGGTATGATACCACAACTTTTTGGAACTTGCTTTCAATGCTATCTTGGAATCAAGAGTCTTCTCAGCCTATCTACTTCCCAAAATCGTTGTTGTAATTTAAGTTAGTGTGAAACTACTCACTGATGATAGTTTTAGCTTTTCCTTACTTGATTTATTCATGCTCAGAGCCTGGGAGTTTGTTCACAAACTGCTTAAGACTTGCTGGTCAGAGCTGTTTAAATTTCAAGTTTCAGAATTATGTGTGTAACTTAAATTATCTACCAACTTAACGGCTGCTGCTTTCAATCATCCTAAATTCACCAGGATAATATATTCTCCAATACTTTATTTTTAGACGGTATTTAAAGAGAATTCAAGAGTTGGGGTATAATAAGAGTATTGTTCTCCATATACACACAATAAACTTGCCTGCTGGTCATTATAAAGTCATTAGAAAAAATCTATTAAATGCATCTATTGGAAAACTAATTAAAGACTGTGAAAATATTAAAGATAGTGAGATTTAAAACCTTAAATTCACAATAATTAATTTATTCAACAAGACCAGATAACTACAGAATTCTATAAAAATTAACATACTATTATTAGATGAAACTATAAAATAATGGCTATCCTCAAGAGATAAATTGCATTTTAGCTCTATAGGTAAATTTTACCTCTCAGGAGATTACTAAGTAACATGAAGATAATCAATTTATAATTTTGTGTTAAACACTCCCAGAGGAACACTTTGAATTAATTTTGCCATTGTTTAGGTTTTTGATAACTTCAGAGACCTGGAAAAGACCTTAACTTTAAAAATCCAAGATTTACTGCATCCAGAGCCATTTCCAGTTGTCCTGATTTTTTATCTTACCAATGTACTCAGATGGTTCCAGAGGACAGAATGAGGCTAGTGACTTTGCACAGCCTTCCCTCACTTAAATTCAATTTGCTATCAAATCATTCATCACCTTCTTGATGTCATAGCCCTCTTTCAGAACAAATGATAAACAACAACCTGAGTGACTCCACTGGCCAGTTGCAGTTGAGCGAAGCATTTCCTTCTTCCTTCCTTTTCTCTCCCTCCTTTGTCCATTCTTTCTGCCCTCTCTCTCTCCTTTTTTCCCTTCATTCCTTTCTTCCTTCCTTAATTCCTTCATTCTATCTTTCCTTCCTTCCTTCTTTCCTTTCTTCATTCCTTCCATTCTCCCTGCCTTCCTTCTATCTTCCTACCTCACTCCTTCCTTTCTTCCTTCCTTCCTTTCTTCTTTCTCTCTTTCTTTCCTTCCTTCTTTCCTTCTTTCTTTCCCTCTTTCCTTTTACCTTTCTCCACATAAGGAAGCATGATGCTCTGCCCAAAGGAATATAAAATTTGATTGCAGAAACCTCATACAATATTTTGGGGTTTATAAGCTAGATTTCTTTTTTAAGGATCATACCTTAAACAGAAATCATCCTGGCTCTCATTGATTGGCTAATAATAGGTCCCAGTCCCACTTGGTTTAGGTTTTGGCCCAGTTTGCCTCAGAATGAATGTGAATAGCAATTTGCTTTGAAATCCTGAGAGTTTTCCCCTCCTAGTTTGACTTGTTTGGGGAGGTTCAAGTAAAAGAGGCCATTCTTTATCTCATTTCTTTCTTACCTATTCTTAATCACTGAGTGGGCATTGCCTCTGATAAACTGTGACCTGTTAAAGACTTTAGTGTTTTAAAAAGCCAAGGTTTCCCATAGAATCCAGAGTCATCTTCAGAGAGTCTTATCTATATCTTGCCACCAGATCCAGATGGCCCTAAGCAGAAAGTGAAACTAGTAACTTTACACAGTCCTCCCTTACTTAAAGCCAATTCACTTGCAAATCAAGATATCTTTCTGATGTCCCTGGTTCTCTTAAAAAAGAAATATTATTAATTATAATATTATGCTGCCATCAATAACATTCAAATGAGTATGAGATGGGATAACTGGCCTTGAGTTCATTTCATAGTCCTATGGCATAATATTGGCAATATAATTTATTGGATCACATTGAATTACTATATTTTTAATCGATCTCCACCTAGCATATTCATTATATAATTCATAGATATCTTTAGAACTAAGAAATGGGGTATTGGATATTTTATTTTAAAGAGAATGGTAACTAGAATTTCAAAGGATTTTCAGATAAAAGAGACTGCTACTTCATTCTTTACTTCCCCAAATTCTCCAGAATATTGCTAAGATCATCCCCTGGCTGAGGAGCCACATTGAAAATGCCTTTTTAAGTTATGTTCTTCATAATCAAGTGCATCTTCCTTTTAAAAATATTCATGTCCATCTCTCTCATAAATCTTTATCCATGCAAGCACAATTATCAGGGAATAATTGCTCAGAAGATTAGAAAGATAGTCTGTTATTCAGTATAATATAGCCTACAATATAGCCTTAATCAAAGGAATTTGATAATTGCTTGGTAATTTGGTAATTCCTTTCAATTCCACACACATATTATGTATCTAGTATATGAAAGATACCATTGTAAGCACTAATGATACCAATCAATGAATGAATCAAGAAGCATTTATTAAGCACCCAATTCCCTAAATATGGAAAATTGCCAAATTCTGTCGCTTGTTTCAAATATCAGCTAAAATGCCACTTTCTGTAAGAAGTCTACACAATGTTGCTGCCTTCCCTCTGAAAATACCTCCAATTTTCCTCATATATCACATCTATTTGCATGTGTTTTCTATATTAATATGTGAATTCTTTGAGAACAAGGACTATATTTGTCTTTCTTTATATCCCAGCTTAACAGCACAGCAGTTATGATAAGCTTTTAATAAATACTTAATGATTTGCTTTGACTTAACCGGGGTGGGCCATGGGAGTGCAAAAACAAAGAATGAAATAATATCTCTTCTTAAGGAGTTTACATTCTAAGGAAGATGAAAAAATGAGTTGCAGTCCATCAGATATGTACATAAGTAACAGAAATAGAAATTAGGGAAGGTAACATACTGAATAGAGTGCTAAATTTGGAATCAGAAAAACTGAGTTCAAATCTTGCTTCAGATTTTTGCTACATGTGACCCTGGCAAATATTCAAATTTTCTGTACACTCAATATATCAATTTGTAAAAAGGAGATAATAATAGCACCTGTCTCACAGGGTTATTGTGAAGACTGAATGAAATAATGTGTCTTGCAAGTATTTCGATACATATATAATATGTATATATTTATAATTTGTAAATTAGTATATTATGGTCTGTAAATAATTATATTTTAAATATATAAATTAGTATGTTTATATTTACATTATGCAATTTATATAACATTTTACATATATTATATTATACACAAATATAGAATGTGAGAGGTTCAAAAGGGTAAGATACTTAAGATAGGAGGGATCAAACTAGACTTTAACAATAGATTAACACAGTTGATTAGATCCTCGAAAGAAGATCTGAATTCCAATACAAGCTTTTAGAAGACAAGGACATGTCTGATACCCACGTTTGATTAGAATCAACAGTTAGCAAAGAGTAGTCTGAAATAAAGCTGGAAAATCTGATTGTCTGGGGTATGTTTTATCATTACCACAATCTCTTCAAATCTAAGCTTTATTCAGGACTCACCTCATATGAAGATGCCTATAGCAGAATACAAGTTCATATAAGATAGGAGTGGTAACTCTTTTTGACTTTGTAATCCTAACATTTAATACAATGTTTTATCCCTAGTAGTACTTTTTAATTGTTTATTTACTTAATAATTTTAGGGGTAGTCTTGAATTCCAGGGTCAGGAATTGATACAGATGGTTCCTGCTTAATGGAAGTATATTCTAGAGTAAGAAAATTGTTCTGTGAATTTAATAAATTTAGATCATCTAATCCAGATCATTTCAATTCTAAGAATGTATTCTGAGACAAATTCTTTGGTTTTTTTCTTTTTTTTTTTCATTTACAACACACACAATAAAATTAAAAGATTAATTTGACCATGTTAATTAGTGTTTAGCACTGGCATTAATTGTAATCCAGATGTGATTAGTCAGGCAAGTTTCCATCTTCCAAAGGGAATAATTTCACTTTCTAAAAAGGAAACAGCTTGCTTCAGGAGAAACAGATCCCCATGAGAGATACATCATGTCTCCTACAACAAACACCTATAAAAAATAGAAAATGAAGAAATGAATACTGACTTTGGATTGAAATTCAGGTTGTTTAATTGCTCCAAAATAATAAAAGGGTAAGACATAATAGTTTTGGACCATAGATTTCTTTACTATCAACTTTAAGGGGAAATTCCTCAAATCTTATATCTGACTTTACTAGTTTGATTGTTATCTTAATTTCACTACATTAATTGATTTTGTTTCTTCATCTTCTCCATTTCTCTGATGGGAGTGTTTACCCTGAGATCAAGGGAATATAGAGTTAAAGTCAAAAGGGATCTCCAAGGCCATTCAATTCATCTTTTTTTGTTTTTCAGAAAAGAAAATTGAAGCCAAGAAAAACTAAATGATTTGGCCAACACAATATAAATTGCAGAGTTGGGATCTCAACATAAGTCTTCCAATTTCATACCCAGCTTTGTTTTGACAATAGTAGGCTGAGAAACATAAGAATCCGTCAGATCATAGGAGTCTATGGTACCACTCACAAAGGAACTTTAATCTGCAAACTTTCAAACTGTCAGGTAGCTAGTTCTTGGTTGAAGAAGAAGTAACAAGGCCCTATGAAATATGCATGTAACTGTGGCTGACATCTATCTTACCCTTCCCTACATATATGATATATCTTAATCTTTCCAACACTGAATTCTTTACTTTCCTTCTTCTTCTCTACCTCCTCTGGCTTTTCAGCCTTTCTTCCAGTCCCAGTAAAATCACATTTTTGATGAGAAATCTTTCCTGATTACTCTTAATGCTAATGCCTTCCTTCTGTAGATTATGCTCAATTTATCTGGTTTAAATTGTTGGCACAGACTTTATTTTTTTTTCCTTTATGTTGTCTCTCCCATTCAATTGTGAGCTCTTTGAAAGCAGAGTTTGTTTATTGTCTTTCTTTTTACTCTCAACAACTAGCACAATACTGGACACATAATAGTTGCCTAATAAAAACATAGTAACTATCTGACTGATTATATACTTAATCCATAATTAAATATTGTGTGAGGCAATAGAAACAAAAAATAAATAAATAAATAGTCCTTGACCTCAAGAAGCTAAATTCCTCTTACAGAACTTACTGGACATGCAAAAAGTATATAAAAACAAAATACAAAATAACGATTTTTGGAGAGAGAAGGCAATAACACTTGGAAAGTCAAAAGGTGTCATTTCAGCAGAGTTTTTAGGAAACAAATGCCCCTTCCCAGAATGGAAGATAAACAGAGCAAATGAATGGAGACGAGAAATGAAGAGTTTGAGTGTAAGAGACTACAAGAAAGCCACTTTAAATCGAATGTAGATCAAATGAAAAGAAAAAAAGAATATATCCAATAAGGCTGGAAAGCTTGGTTGAGGCTGAGTTGTGAAGAGTTTTGAATGCTAAAGAAAGAGAATTTATCCTAAAGATGATAGGGAGACACTGATATGTAGAATGTGATAATATCAGACTTATGTGTTAGTAAAACCACCAGCAGCTTGTCTTGGTATAGGGAGGTCCTTGAGACAAGGTTGATGAAGGCCTACCCTGAAGTATTTGTCATGTAAATAGAAAGATGGGATTGGGAGCAAGAGGTATTGTGGAGGAGGAAAGAAAAAAAAAGAGAACTGATTGGATATATTAGTGAGAAGAAGTGATGAGACAAGAATAATGGTAAAGTAGAAACAATTCCTTTATTTTTTACAGATTTACAAAAGATATATGAAGGTCATAAGCATATTTTACAAATTTTGTGTTTACTTCTTCCCTTACAACATACAGTGAATACAGCTCTGAACTTCTTCTAGCGTTTAACAAATGCTTATCTATTTGAATTAAACCAAATACTAATTATCAAGGATGGGTTCTGGCAATTTTTTCAGGAGGAAAATCTCTTTATTATTTATTATGTTTAAATAGAAGAAGTTCAAATGGAAGTTATTATGTTATGCCACAGTTCCCTTTTATTGTTCTGCCTCAGTTTTCCTAATTGGTCCTGCCTCAATTCCCTTAATTGTTCTGCCTCAATCCCCTTAGTTGCAAACCCCCCCTCTGGCTTGTTAAAATGATATAACTCAGAGGTTATAAATTGTCAGTGTATAAACAACTCAAGATAAGGGGTAGTCCAGACTTCCTTGCTCTAAGCTGGACACATTCTTAACTCCCAGTTTGTTCAAATTTGTGGTCCTACTCCCTATCCTGTCATTGTTCTTCTTTATCCCAACTTAACAGCATATCTGGTGCCTCCCCCAACCCTGTCAGAACCAGATTGATAGTCCAGTCTGTTCCTGCTCTCAGTGCTCTGAGTCCACCCCTACCTCGGTCTACTCCTGTAGCTGAGCCATGTGTGTATAAAGATGTCATTGAGCACTCACATTGGTTGCTGGACGCTTTGGATATCAATCCTGTGGGGCAGATTCCCCCAGCACAATCTCTCCCTCTCAGAAATCCAAATAAAATATTTAAAACTCTCTAATCTTGATCTTGCCTCAGTTTGTCTGGCATTACAATTATTTTACATGTATAGATAATGTCAACTCAAACATTCAGTTAAACAAAAATATAAGGGTCAATCAGCCTGTTCAGAAGTTTGAAAACAGAGACAGAATACCACAATTGATTGATTGAGCAAAATTACTCTGGAATCAGAGGACCTGGGTTCCAATAACATCTGCCATGTTTACTGCTTGTGTGATTTTAAGCCAGTCAATTAAATCTTCTCAGCATCAGTTTCCTGTTTTGTAAAATGACAAAACTAACTAGATGACCTCCAAAATCCCTTTAAATTTTATGAGACTGAACTTTAGAAATGCATT
This sequence comes from Antechinus flavipes, assembly GCF_016432865.1. Classification (NCBI taxonomy): domain Eukaryota; kingdom Metazoa; phylum Chordata; class Mammalia; order Dasyuromorphia; family Dasyuridae; genus Antechinus; species Antechinus flavipes. The sequence continues at coordinate 108,873,517 of NC_067403.1, forward strand.
TCTTTATTCCACTAAAAAAATAAACAAGTCATGTTTCATAAAAATAAACATTTGGAGAATCAGTAACAGAATTAGCTCCAGCATTTATGACTCAAAAGTATGATAAATATTTTAAATCTCCAATATTGATAAACTCAGATTAAGTATTTAATCTTATTTTATAAGAAGCTACTAAAATGGTATAGATAGACTTGGACTAAGAGAGGCTTGTACAACTCTAACTCCTGAATGCTACTGGCTTTGTGAATCTGGATAAATCTGTGAGTCAATTCTCTGAGATTATAAATTGTAAATCAATGATAATCTGCAATGATAGGTACATCATAGTAAAACAATAAAATACCAAGTTTAGCTCCTATCCTTCAGCCCAATAAGATTTCTCTGTTCCCTATTTTCATCTTATCTTTGCCTGTTTCTGTCCCTAAATTCAGGAATGTACTCCTCAATCTTCATATTTAAATCAATCTCTTTTCCTTACCAGTCTGGCTGATACTGCTAATTCTTCCATGAAGTCTTCCTTTTACTCATCCACAAGTTATTCTTCCCTCCTCAAGTTTCTCAGAGCATTTTGTCTCAACCTCCTTTACATATGTCTCAACCCTTAGTTGGACAATTAGTATTTCTTTTAATATTTCAATTTTGTTTTATTTGCGATTGAAAATTCTCTACATTTCCTTCCCATTAAGAAAGCAAAAAAAAAATTGCATATATGTATAGACATAATTTTAAAAATCATCATCACAGACTTGGCCAACATGGCAGAGTAAAGGCAGGAACTTAAACCTAACTTCTCCTTCAACCTGCTCCAAATTCCTTTAAATAATGACTCTAAACAAATTTTAGAGCATTATATTTTTATAGTAAAACATTTTCCAGCTACAGACAACTTAGAAAGTCAGCAGAAAAGGTCTGTGACATTATGGTGATAGTGCAGTATGCAGTCCCAGTGCAGGCCAGGCCAGTACAATCCTGACTCCATCCCATCCCCAGCTTCTGAATCAATGGCAGTACTGGTGGCTTCCAGACTTCTCAGACCAGAGCCATCCAATGGGATTTGGAAGGTCAGCAGAAAAGGTCTGTGGGACCAGGATGGCAGCCCAGCATACAATTCCAGAGCAAGATGCACCAGCACAGGCCCAGCCTTGGTCCTGGTCCCAGTGTCATTGAGGCAGGGCTGCTGAAATCAGCAGCAGTGCTGAAAGTTTCTGGATCTTTTGGGCCTGGATACCAGAGAGGAACTGGAAGGTCAAAGGAGAGGGTTTGTGGCACTAGGGTGGGAGTCTAGCATGCAAGTACCAGGGAAGGCTGAGCCAATGCAGCCTTGGTCCCAGCAGAGATCCAAACTTCCCCCTTCTTCCCCCCCACCCCCGCCAAACCTTCTCACCTTCATCTCAACTCCCATCCCAGCCTGAGCATCAGTGAGGTAAGACCTATGGATCAAAAGCAGTTCTGGAGGCTTCTGGATCTCTCAACCAGAGATATCAAGAATAGTATCAAGATATCAAGTAATAGGCTAGGAAAATGAGCAGACAACAGAAAAAGTTTCTGATCATAGAATGTTACTATATTGACAAGGAAGATCAAAACATACACTCAGAAGAAGATAACAAAGTCAAAGCTCCTATATCCAAAGCCTCCAAGGGAAAAAAAAATAGAATTGGGCTCAGGCTATGGAAGAACTCAAAAGGGATTTTGAAAATCAAGAAAGGTAGAGGAAAAAATAGGAAAAGAATGCAATAGGAAATACAAAAGGCTATTGAGGAAAAGAATGCCTTAAAAAGTAAAATGCATCAATTGGGAATGGAGGTACAAAAGTTCACTGAGGAAAATAATTCTTTTTATTTTCCTTTTATTGGAAATAATAGCTATTTTATTATCAAAATATATGTAAAGAGTGTTTTCAACATTCACCTTTGCAATACCTTGTGCTCCAAATATTTTCCCCTCCCTTTCTACAATCCACTCTCCTAGGGAATAGACAATCCAATATTGTGTTAAACATGTACAATTCTTCTACATATATTTCCACATTTATCATGCTGCATAAGAAAAATCAGATCAGCAAAATTCAGGCAAACAATAACAAAAAAGTGAAAATACTATGATGTGATGCATTCACTCCCCACAGTCCTCTATATGGTTGCAGATGGATCTCTGCATCACAAAACCATTTGAATTGACCTGAATCACATCATTGTTGAAAAGAGCCACATTCATCAGAATTGATCATGCATACTGTGTTTGTTGCTATGTATACAATATTGCCTTGGTGGTTCTGTAACAACAACAAAACTGTTCAGTTCTGCACACATATATTGTATCTAGGTTCTCATCCATTCATTTAAGTCTCTTCAGGTCTTTCTAAAATTATCCTGCTGATCAATTCTTGTAAAGGGCTAAAACTTTGAATAGGTGCACTTGAATCAGACAACTGAGCACTTAAAGCTAATTATCTATTCAACAATGACTATTAGTATATGTTTGGAATTGCTCTTCTCATAGTTAATGCTGGCTCAATGTTTGGGGTTAAGAGAATTGTAGGTAAGGGTTAGGGGTTGGTGTGAGAGAGGTGAGAGAACTTCACTTGGCCACAGAATGAGGAGGAGAAAAGTGTGGAAATTCTGGACTCTAGAATCAAGGAGGGATCCTTGGCAAAACTACTGGCAGTTTTGTCCATCATCTTCACTTCTACCCCTAAAGACCAAGGACTTTTGTTTATACTGACTCTGGCTGATCCTGATTCTAGTCACATGAAGAGGTGCACTATATTACTATTGATCAGAAAAATGCAAATTAAGACAACTCCGAGATACCACTACACACCTGTCAGATTGGCTAGAATGACAGGGGAAGACAATGTGGAATGTTGGAGGGGATGTGGGAAAACAGGGACACTGATACATTGTTGGTGAAATTGTGAACACATCCAGCCATTCTGGAGAGCAATTTGGAACTATGCTCAAAAAGTTATCGAACTGTGCATACCCTTTGATTCAGCAGTGTTTCTACTGGACTTATATCCCAAAGAGCTACTAAAGAAAGGAAAGGGACCTGTATGTGCCAAAATGTTTGTGGCAGCCCTGTTTGTAGTGACTAGAAGCTGGAAAATGAAAGGATGCCCATCAATTGGAGAATGGTTGAGTAAATTGTGGTATATGAATGTTATGGAATATTATTGTTCTGTAAGGAATGACCAGCAGGATGAATACAGAGAGGACTGGCGAGACTTACATGAACTGATGCTAAGTGAAACGAGCAGAACCAGGAGATCATTATATACCTCAACAACGATACTGTTTGAGGATGTATTCTGATGGAAGTGGATCTCTTCGATAAAGAGAGCTTTAATTGATCAAAGATGGACAGAAGCAGCTACACCCAAAGAAAGAACACTGGGAAATGACTATAAACTGCTTGCATTTTTGTTTTTCTTCCCGAGTTATTTATACCTTCTGAATCCAATTCTCCCTGTGCAGCAAGAAAACTGTTCAGTTCTGCACACATATATTGTATCTAGGATATACTGTAATCTATTCAACATGTAAAGGAGTGCTTGCCATCTAGGAGAGGGGGTAGAGGGAGGGAGGGCAAAAATCGGAACAGAAGTGAATGCAAGGGATAATTCTGTAAAAATTTACCCTGGCATGGGTTCTATCAATAAAAAGTTATTTAAAAAAAAAAAGAGTTCACAGTCTAATTGGGAAAACAAGGTAACAACCATGTACAAAAAAGATAAAGGAAAAATTAGGAGTGATCTCAACAGGAAGATACTAAGATTAAGCAGGACTGGGAAAGACTTCTTGCAGAAGGAACTTAAGTAAAGATTAGCTGAGACTGAAAAGTAGCCAGGAAAGCTAGGAGACAGAAAAGTGTAGGGAAAATATTTTATGCCATGAGGAATAGATATGATAATATTTAGATACTATAAATTACAATGTATAAGACCCAGGTACTATGAACTTCAAACTTAGGGCTTTTTCCTTGACATCACTCATTTAAACATTCACTCACACTAAAAGAAGAACCAAAGAATTTTAAATAATATCCCACAATGGAATCTGTTTTTAAAACAAAAATAAGCAAAATAAGTAAAAGGCAAAAATAGCATGACTGAAACTCAGGATTCTTTATTTAAACTTGATATTATCACAAAAACATTGCTCATTTTCCCATCAGAATGAAAATTCTTTGAGGGCAGTGGCTCTCTCTTTTGAATCTGCGTACTTAGCTGGGGGGTGGGCACATGGTAAGTTTTTAGGAAACCCCTTTGCATTTATTGAATGAATGAAAAGTATTTTCTATGCTGCAATCATTAGATCAAGTATTATGGTCTGAATGAATGAAATGAAGAGAAGGCATTTCTTAAGTGCTTAAAGTCAAGCACTAAAGACAAATAGAAAACAGAAGACACTCCCTACTCTAATAGATGTCACACTTTAATTAGGAAAGACAATAAATAAAAGAAAGTACATGTTTATGGCAAATGGAGAAATCTATAAATCTTAAGGGTACTGCAAAGGTGGGGGTGGAGGCAAGACCCAGATATCCCTGACTTACATAAATAGTTCTACTGTCATTACAGGAAGCAGGGAAGATAATAAGGCCTAAAAAACATTTGGAGACAATGCTAGCACAGAAGGTAAAGCTTTGTGGTTTTCTGTCTTTATTCCCTTACTGGGGAAAAGGGGAAGTATGAGATGTTCAGGAAGGACTTGACCTTCCAGCATTGAGGATTTGCTGAACTCTATTCAGGGTTGCTCATCCACTATTAATGTCCACCTTCATGCAACTCTTACCTGTATCTCCAAGAAGCTGTAGGAAGTGCAGTAGCCACTCTCTGCTGAAACCATCTCAGAACAAGCAGTAGATGAATGCTAACCAAATTCTAAGTATCATGTTCTCTACTTCAGCCACTCTTACAATTGGAACTCTTTGTTTTCCTCTGTCCATTCAGCCAGGGGAAGTCTTTAGATATTTAGTATAAGCATCCTTCTATCTGACCTTCATTTCTGAAACCTGTCAATTGTTCTCAACCTGGTTTTTATCCCATTTGCCAAGATGCTTTTATTGGACAGTAGTCACTATACATTCTATGACTTCTTGAAGCCATGGGTAAGAAGTATGGGGCAGGTGGACACAGAAGGCAAAAAGTGTTCAAGTAGAACTGGCACCTAAAATGAAAGGGCTTGTCAAACCCTTTTCAAAATGCCTTTTATATAGTAGGCACTTAATAATAATTTAAGTGAATTATTGAATGAATAGATGTTATTGTTGTAAACAGATTAGAAAGACACACACATTTACATATATATGTAAAAGTATATAATATATACTGTACATTTAGATACAAATATATACACCTATATGTATGTCATATATGTGAGTATAATTATACATACATGCAAGATATTTAGGCATATGCTATATATGTATATAACATACATATATGCATAACACATGTACATATAAGTTATGTATCATGTCATATGATAGCATGTGTGTGACACGTGCCTATCTATTGGTGTGCATGTATATATATGTATTATGTGTATACACACACACATATAGAGTAGGGCAGCTGTATAGAGCACTGAGATTGGAGTTAGGAAGAATCATCTCTGTGAGTTTCTCAGACCTATGCTTTGCTATATAACTCTGGTCAAGTCACTTAACCTAGTTACCCCAGTTTCCTCATCTGTAAACTGAACTTGAGAAGAGATAGCAAATCACTCCAGTATTTTCATCACGGAAATTACAAAAAGGTCATGAGAAATCCAACATGACTCAACAACAGTAATAATGACATATATATAATATAATACAAAATAGTATTTTTAGGATTATATTAATGACAGTATAATTTAAATAATAATGTATTTAAATGAATTTGAAATGTATGCTGGCTAAAAAGAATTCTACTATTAGAGATTATTAGTTGAAAATCAATTAAGACAACAACCAACAAAACAAAAACCATATGATCATCTCAATAGATGCAGAAAAAGCATTTGATAAAATCCAACAGCCATTCCTAATAAAAACACTTGAGAGCATAGGAATAAAAGGATTTTTCCTTAAAATAGTTAGGAGCATATATTTAAAACCTTCAGTAAGCATCATATGCAATGGAGAAAAACTGGAACCTTTCCCAGTAAGATCTGGAGTGAAACAAGGTTGCCCACTATCACCATTATTATTCAATATTGTATTAGAAACACTAGCCTCTGCAATAAGAGTCAAGAAAGAGATTAAAGGAATTAGAGTAGGCAATGAGGAAACCAAACTATCACTCTTTGCAGATGATATGATGGTATACCTAGAAAACCCCAGAGATTCTACTAAAAAGCTATTAGAAATAATTCATAATTTTAGCAAAGTAGCAGGATACAAAATAAATCCCCATAAATCCTCAGCATTCTTATACACCACCAAAAAAATCCAAGAGCAAGAGATACAAAGAGAAATTCCATTCAAAATAACTGTTGATAGCATAAAATATTTGGGAATCTACCTACCAAAGGAAAGTCAAGAATTATTTGAGCAAAATTACAAAAAAGTTTTCACACAAATAAAGTCAGACTTAAATAATTGGAAAAATATTAAGTGCTCTTGGATAGGCTGAGCGAATATAATAAAGATGACAATACTCCCTAAACTAATCTATTTATTTAGTGCTATACCAATCAGACTTCCAAGAAAATATTTTAATGATCTAGAAAAAATAACAACAAAATTCATATGGAACAATAAAAAGTCGAGAATCTCAAGGGAATTAATGAAAAAAAAATCAAATGAAGGTGGTCTAGCTGTACCTGATCTAAAATTATATTATAAAGCAGCAGTCACCAAAACCATTTGGTATTGGCTAAGAAATAGATTAGTTGATCAGTGGAAAAGGTTAGGTTCACAAGACAGAATAGTCAACTATAGCAATCTAGTGTTTGACAAACCCAAAGATTCTAAATTTTGGGATAAGATTTCATTATTTGATAAAAACTGCTGGGATAACTAGAAATTAGTATGGCAGAAATTAGGCAAGGACCCACACTTAACACCACATACCAAGATAAGATCAAAATGGGTCCATGACCTAGGCTTAAAGAACGAGATTATAAATAAATTAGAGAAACATAGGATAGTTTATCTCTCAGACTTGTGGAGGAGAAAGAAATTTGTGACCAAAGATGAACTAGAGACCATTACCGATCACAAAATAGAAAATTTTGATTATATCAAATTAAAAAGCCTTTGTACAAACAGAACGAATGCAAACAAGATTAGTAGGAAAGCAACAAACTGGGAAAACATCTTTACAATTAAAGGTTCTGATAAAGGCCTCATTTCCAAAATATATAGAGAACTGACTCAAATTTATAAGAAATCAAGCCATTCTCCAATTGATAAATGGTCAAAGGATATGAACAGACAATTTTCAGATGAAGAAATTGAAACTATTACCACTCACATGAAAGAGTGTTCCAAATCACTATTGATCAGAGAAATGCAAATTAAGACAACTCTGAGATATCACTACACACCTGTCAAATTGGCTAAGATGACAGGAAAAAATAATGATGACTGTTGGAGGGGATGCAGGAAAACGGGGACACTGATGCATTGTTGGTGGAGTTGTGAACGAATCCAGCCATTCTGGAGAGCAATCTGGAATTATGCCCAAAAAGTTATCAAACTGTGCATACCCTTTGATCCAGCAGTGTTTCTATTGGGCTTATACCCCAAAGAGATACTAAAAAAGGGAAAGGGACCTGTATGTGCCAAAATGTTTGTAGCAGCCCTATTTGTAGTGGCTAGAAACTGGAAAATGAATGGATGCCCATCAATTGGAGAATGGCTGGGTAAATTGTGGTATATGAATGTTATGGAATATTATTGCTCTGTAAGGAATGACCAGCAGGATGAATACAGAGAGGCTTGGAGAGACCTACATGGACTGATGCTAAGTGAGATGAGCAGAACCAGGAGATCATTATACACTTCGACAACGATATTGTATGAGGATGTATTCTGATGGAAGTGGATTTCTATGACAAAGAGACTTAACTGAGTTTCAATGGATAAATGATGGACAGAAACAGCTACACCCAAAGAAGGAATACTGGGAAATGAATGTGAACTATTTGCATTTTTGATTTTCTTCCCGAGTTATTTTTACCTTCTGAATCCAATTCTCCCTGTGCAGCGGGAGAACTGTTCGGTTCTGTAAATATGTATTGTATCTAGGATATACTGCAACATATTTAACATATATAGGACTGCTTGCCATCTTGAGGGGGGGGGTGGAGGGAGGGAGGGGAAAAAACGAAACATAAGGGATTGCAAGGGATAATGTTGTATAAAAATTATCCTGGCATGGATTCTGTCAATACAAAGTTATTATTAAATAAAATAAAATTAAAAAAAAAAAAAGAAAATCAATTAAGAAATAGGGTTCTGCTGGAATCCCCTTGGTTCTATGCTATTTATTATTATCATTATCAGTGTCTTAGATAAAACCATAAATGGCTTATTTATCAAATTTACAGATATAACACAGTGCTAAGAGGAATGGTTAAAATATCAAATAACAATTATTGGGATATAAAGGATCTTGACAGATTAGAACATTCAGATATTTAATATGATTGTATGTGGAAAAATGGGCTCAAAATTTGGGCAAAAAATTCAACATGATGAGTACTGGTACCAGCAGATCTGCTTCTGTAGGCTGCACATTTAAAGTGTAAATAATGTTACATGGTAGCAAAAAAGAAAGGTAATGCAGGTTTATATTTCATTTAGTGGATAAAGTGACTAGGACTGTGACATGTAGAGTTAATGTGCCAGCATGCAAATGAACAAATGAATCCTAGCAAGAGACAAATCCAAGAAAGGCTTTAAGAAACTTAGCTACTTCACCTAGGAAAGATCATTTTTCACTTAGCAAAGAAGGCCAGAAAGAAATAGCATTCAACCTGTTTGAAATGCTAAGGTGTAAAAAGTATAAAGTCAAATAACAAAGGAAAATGAATGGGTTCTCTGTGACTGAAAAGCATTTGCTACGGAATTATCATTTAACAAAATTACACTCATTGTTGAACACTCTGTAAAATCAGTATGTTCTTAGATAATTTTTCCTGGGTCATGATGGTCGCTTCAACTAGCCAACAGCTGTTTCATTTTCATAAGTAGACCAAAAGTACTGCTACCTATTAATTTTGTTTGGCAGAAAAAAAAGCTGACTTTCTGAAAACAGTTGAACAGTTAATGGAAGGTAAATTGACATGCATGTATATGTATATGTTTGCACACACATATATGAATATGCATGTGTACGTGTACATATGATAATGTGTTGCTGTATATACATGTAAAATGTATGTGTGTAATGGATGTCTATACACAAATGAATGTGTGCATATATGTTTGTATATATAAATACATGTATTAATATATAGAGAGAAACAATAATGAAAAGTAAGAAAAAGGCAGGGAACTGAATAAAAGAAAATAAAACAAGAAATTTTAGGGAAAAGGAGGGATAGAAATAATGGAATGAAAAATTGGGCAAATCATTCATTCATTTCACCAATCAATAAGATCTTCCTATTTATTAAGCAATGTCATGACAGTGAATAAAATGAAGGAAAATTAGATTTAAATTCTACCTTACTACCTATAGTCTTTGAATAAATCATTTAATCTCTCTGGGCCTCATTCTCCTCTTCTGAAAAACAATGAAATTGAAATAATGTTTTCTGAAGTTCCCTCCAACCTTATATAAATGCTCCCATGATCCTACACTAAGTGTATGGGAGATTGCAAGTATAAATTAGACAGGGTTCTTATACACATTAATTAATAAGAACTTATATTACTCAAGGTCACACAACTACTATATTATATACCTGAAGCAGGATTCAAACTCAAGATTTCACTTTAGAATTTAGATCCCATAACTCAATTCTACAAATATCCACATGATATTTCTCAGGAAATTAATTCTCTGAACCTGTGGAGTTTACCATCTCTCCATTTTATTGTCCAACTTGATCAATACCAAACATCTTTTTTAAATTTTTTAAATTGCTTTTTTTTGGTTATTCAAATACATTAATATTTTTAATAAACTTTTTTATGAATCATTTTGGGAGGGAAAAATCAGAACAAAAGAAAAAACAAAAAATAAACAAAAAAATTAGAAAAAAATATGTGAACATACAATGTGCTGATTTACATTCAGTCTGAATTATTCTCTTTCTGGATGCAGATGGCATTTTCTATTCAAAGTTTATTATGATTGTTCTGAATCACTGAACTCCTGAGCAAAGCCAAGTCTTTCATAGTGGATCATTGGACAATCTTCTTATTGTGAACACTGTATTTTGATTTCTACTTGTTGGACTCAGCATCAGTTCATGTAAATCTTTCCAAATCTTTCTAAAATCTTCTTGTTCATTTTTTTTCATAGAATAATGATATTCCATTACTTTAAAATAACATAATTTATTCAGTCACTCCCCAAATGATGGACATCTGTTTGTTTTGCAATTCTTTGCCACAAAAAGAACTGCTAGAAATATTTTTGCACATGTGAGTCCTTTCCTCTCCTTTATGATTTCCTTGGTATACAAAGGGTCAAAAGGCATACACATTTGGGCATGGTTTCAGATTGCTTTCCAGAATTGGTATTATTTCACAACTCCATTAACAATGCATTTATGTCTCAGTTTTCCCACATCCCTTCCAAGATTTACCATTATCTTTTCCAGTCATCTTAATCAATCTGAGATGTAAGGAGGTAGGATCTCAAGAGTTGTTTTTATTTGTATTTCTCTAATCAATAGTGATTATGGCATTTTTTTCATAGGACTATAAATGGCTTTAATTTCATCATCTGAAAATTGTCTGGTCATATTTTTTGACCATTTGTTGGGACATGACATAGTCTTATAAATTTGACACAGTTCTTTATATACTTTTACAAATGAGTCCTTTATTAGAAATACTCATTGTAAAAAAAAAAAATTCCCAGCTTTGTACTTACCTTTTAATTTTATTTTTTGGATTTGTTTGTGCAAAAACTTCTTAATTTAATTAATCAAAATTGTCTGTTTTGAATTTGTTCTCTAGTTCTTATTTGGTCATAAATTCCTCTCTTCTCCAAAGATCTGATAGGTCAAACCATACCTTGTTCTTCTAATTTACTTATGGTATCACCTTTTACACCCAAATCATGTACCCATTTTGACCTTATTTTGTGTGGGTGTGAGATGTTTATGCCTAGTTTCTGACATGTTATTTTCCAGTTTTCCCCTCAATTTTCATCAAATAGTGAGTTTTAACTCCAAAAGTTGGAGTTTGGAGGTTTATCAAATACTACATTACTACAGGCATTGATTATTGTTTCATGTGTATTTAATCTAATTGACTGATCCACCACTCTTTTTAAGCCAGTACCAAATGGTTTTGATGATTGCTACTATATAACAGAGTTTTAGTTGTGGTACTGTTGGGCCACCAACATTTTTTTTTTCATTAATTCCCCTGATGTTCTTACCCTTTTGTTCATCAAGATGAATTTTGTTATTATTTTTTCTAGCTCTATACAATAATTTTTTGGCAGTTTGACTAATATGGCACTGAACAATTACCAATTTAGATAGAATTGTCATTTTTATTATATTAGCTCATGCTATCCATGAACAATTGATATTTTTCTAGTTCTTTAGGATATAAACTTTGTATGAGAAGTGTTTTGTAATTGTGTTCATATAGTTCCTGAGTTTATCTTGAAGATAGACAGCCAAATATTTTATTTTGTCTACAGGAATTTTAAATGGAAAAATGGAATTTTTGTTTCTATCTCTTGCTGCTTGCCTTTGTCAGTAATATATAGAAATGTTGATGATTTGTGTAGATTCGTTTTGTATCCTGCAACTTTGCTAAAGCTGTCAATTGTTTCAAGTAGGTTTTGGGATGATTTTCTAGTATTCTCTCAGTACATCATTGTATCATCTGCAAAGAGTGATAGTTTTATTTCCTCATTGCCTATTCTAATTCCTTTAATTTCCTTTTCTTTTCTTATCACTAAATCCAACATTTCTAGTCAATGTTGAATAATAGCGATGATGATGAGCATTCTTGCTTCACCCCTGATATCATTTGGGATGCATCTAGCTTCTCACCATTACAGATAATACTTGCTGTTGCTTTTAGTTGACTGCTGCTTATCATTTTAAGGAAAATTCCCTTTATTTCTATGTTCTCTAGTGTTTTCAATAGGAATGGGTTATGTCTTTTGTCAAAACATTTTTCTGTATCTATTGAGATTGTCATATGATTTCTGTTGGTTTTGTTATTGATATAGTCAATTATGACAATAGTTTTCCTGATATTGAACCAGCCCTGCAAAAACTAAACATCTTAAGGCTTCTATCCCAAGGTCTTCAATATGTATGATTCAAAAGATGCAGGATTTCATATTTATATATAATGTTTTCATCTATTCAGATTTTAGCCCTTGATCTGGAGGAATCTCTATTCATTCTAATGCAGGAAAACAACACCTAGAGAGAGCTATAAAGGGTAGTAATGTGAATAAGTGGCATGGTTTGAGAATTGCCTATAAGTGACCTATATACTTGGTTCTAAGCAAGAAAAATAAAAGCTTATCTATTAGAGCCCAGGGAAACAGTCCAAATGGCTCTGGTGAGAGTAAATTGAAAAATATGCCTGATGTGGATCAGCATACTCTAGAAATATCTGGAGAGTTGACATGGATGTATGGTTTACCTCACAACACTGGGATTTAGGGATACAATCCAGTATTTACAGTGAAAGATAATTGACAAGAATGGCTGAAGCAGAAGCTGAATACTCTGGAAGAACATTAAGAAAAGTCATACATGAAAAATAGTCATATGTTGTAATCTGTATCATTGACAGTGGTGATCACATAGATGAGCAATCACAGATGTCTTAGAATAGTGAATTATATTATCTCTTTCCAAGGATTTTGGAAATTATATTGAACTTACATTTAAAATAACATTAATTCACAAGGTGCTTTTCTTGTCAAAATTTGGTTGTGTTTTATGCTTTATTATTTTATTCATTTAGAGATAAGGGAATGGAAATTTAAAGAACTTATCTTATTTGTCCAAGGTCACAGAGTTGATAAGTGGCAAAATTCAAAATTCAAACTTAAGCTTTCTCCCCCTCCTGACATTTCATAAGACACCTGTCTATAGGAAGAGGATAATTGTACCACCTGTCCTGTCACTTTCACCTGTGTCTTTCCCTGCAGAAAAATCAAGCCTCCAATCCTAGACTTACAGAAAGTGTTCCCCTTCATTCTGGTAGAAAGAGGGATAAAAACTGATTTTGTTTTGGGCTTTGCTTGGGATTTAGTTCTTTAGAGTTATGAGTGAGTGAGTGAAAATTTAGCATCAATATTCATCACCTAGGTATAGTCACACCATTCTGCCATTCAACAGGACATAGGAGATCTCCTAGCATGGTCACCTTGTCATCTGCCCTAATATCATATAGTCCTTCACCTAATACTCTTCTAACTCTTCTTACAGGGATGATGATACATTCATTACTATTGGATTTTAGTCATGTCTAACTTTTGAAGATCTCATTTGAGGTTTTCTTTAAAAAGATACTATTTGGTTTGTTATTTCCTTATCCAGTTCATTTTATAGATGAAAAAAATGAGGAAAATGGGATTAAGTGACTTGTCCAGAGTCAAACAACTAGTATCTGGGACTAGCTTTTAAGTCAGGAAAATGTCTTCCCAAATTCAGACTTATAACTCTAACCACTGTACTACCCAGTCACACACTCTCTGTGTTCAATATAGTCTCAAAAATGATAATTGATCCTCCCAATACAATTTTAATATGTAAATCTAAATTTTAGAAAGTCAAATATTTGTTCTATTTCAATAAAGATTTTGCCTGAACATTTTGATCCCATTTTCAACTGACCAAACATTTTTCTTTGCTTGTTTTTGAGTTTCCAGATTTATATTATAAGTATTCTAGTAGAATTTGTCAGTTTTACCTTCACTGTGACAGGGGCTTTGAAAACCCCACCAAGCCCATGTTTGTAGTGTGCTTTCTAGATCCCCCACACTGGGGTGCCAAAATATACCATTCAGACTAGCTCTCTGGAGGATCTTGGGACCAGCCCGAGTCCTTGGTCTTAGTGGAGGAATGATGAAGCAGAAGACCCAGGAGAATGGTCAAAGATGGAGTCCCTTTTTTCAAGTCCTCTCAGACCCTAAATACCTTAGTACCATTACACCACCACAGCACACTGAGCAAATGCCAACTATAGTACCATTACATCACTACAGCACTCTACACAAGTACTAACTAGAAGTCCCCTGCTATTGATATGTAAATGCCTCTGTATGTATCTCTGCTACCAGAACACAGGTGGTCCCACCCCTCCTTGAGGTCTCAGGAAGGATGACACACCCCAAGAGAAGTTGAAAGCTGAACCAGACATGGTCAGTAGGTTCCCTCTGGGCTGAAGGGTTTTATACCTCATAGACATCCCCTACTGTCTGTGGCTCTCTACTTTTGTTCTAGTGGACTTTGGAGGAATTTTTAATTTGAGGATGAATAATATAATCTACAAAAAACTAGTCCCACTAGTGTAGCATCTATAGAAAAAGTATCTATCTCAGTTGATGAATAGGCAATGTGGTATAGGCATCATGGCAGTGAATTCCTTCTCCTTCATGGCAATTCTAATGCCAATTTCTTCATGATATTGTTTTTTTTTTCATTTTCCCCCCCATTTACATGTAAAAACAACTTTTTATTATACATGTACATTCATTTTTTTGAATACATTTCCTTAAGATTTGTTTTGAGAGAGAAAAATAGAACAAAATGGAAAAACTAAAGGAAAAAAAGATAAAGAAAAAAAAAAGTGAAGATAGTATGTGTTGATTTACATTCAGTTTCCATAGTTCTTTATCTGGATGCAGATGACATTTTCTATCCAAAATTTATTGGGATTGCTTTGGATCACTGGACTACTAAGAAGAATCAAATCTGCCATAGTTGATCACTGCATACACTTGCTGTTGCAATGTGTTTTCCTGATTCTGCTTGTTTTACTAAACATCATTTTATGTAAATCTTTCCAGGCCTTTCTAAATTCAGACTGTTCATCATTTTTATAGAACAGTAATAATTCATTACTTTCATATATCATAACTTATTCAGTGATTCCTCAATTGATCTTTTTCCAATTCCTTGCCACCACAAAAAGTATTGCTACAAACATTTTTGTACATGTGGATCTTTTTTTCCTCTTTTATGATTTCTTTGGGATACAGACACAGTAGTGGCACTGCTGAGTCAAAGGGTGTGCACAGTCTTACAGACCTTTGGTCATGATGTTATTTTTCATGTTTGAATTTAGAAGCAATTCCTTGACTTCCAACTGGCATTATCGCAGAGTATAAAGAAAACTGGAATTGAGAAGGAAGTTCAAATTTCAAGTTCAGCCATGAATAATGATGATATAAATACACACACACACACACACACACACACACACACACACACGGGCAAGTCTCTCAAATGCTCTAAGCTTCAGCTTTTTCATTTGTAAAATGGACTTAATAATACCTGAAGTACTTGCTTCATTAGATACATGAATGATAAGTGTCACATCCTTTCCCCTCAAGGAACTGGAAGTATAAACAATATGTATATAATTATGATACAAGATAGAATGGGATATGAGTAAAGGAAATAAAAAAATATTATTTTAAAAGATTAAAATTGGAAAGATTACTTTATTCAAAAGGATTAGTTTTTTTTCTGAAATAGGTGCAAACTGGGCATTTAAAAATCAATAATTATTTCAACAAATGGATATGAGGAAGAAGAGTCTAGTCAATTTCATGAATGCATGAAAGTGGGAGATTTCCAGATGAGTTCAAGGACCACAGGGAATATAGATCATAACTGCATGAGTATAGGAGCTAGAGTCAGGAGATTTAAATTTAAATCTCATCTTAAGCACTTATTAGCTTCATGACCTTTGGCAAATCCCTTAGCTTATTAAAAGTTCAATTTCTTCATCTGTAAAGTGGGCATAATAACACTTGCTCTAATTGCTTCAAAGATTTGCTATGAGGAAAGCACTTTGCAAACCCTGGAGTACTATATTAATGTGAATTGTTGTAAAGTGAACTAATTGTTTGTCTGGGATATATTGTGCTTAGAGAGGTATAATGTGAAATCATGCAGAAAAAAAAAAATGGAGTAAAATTATGGAGGGCCTAAAATGGGAGCAGGAGAATAATACTTGTAAAGATGATCTTATTGATTTTGTGAATGTGTTTAAAAAGGGAGAGAAAAACCAATTAGAAGAACAGAGAGTACATAAATTAGTGTGGTTCCATTATAAATGAAGAATAGGAGATAGATGCAAAAAGAGAAGGTCATGGCAGAATTGAATAAACTAGACAAACTACTGGATATGGAGAGGAGACACAAAAATGACTTAATGGTGATAAGCCTTAACGAAGAAGAAGCTGTCTAAAACACTCTGACATAGACATACTCTATTGTTTCACCATAATCTTTAGACATAGCCTTATTGAAATCGAACTATAGTGTTCTAGGGACCAAAAGCATTAAGCAATAATAATGATTCTAAGAGCCACATTTTACTTAACCACTATCCATTGCTTGTTGTTGCCCATGTCCAAGTGAATAACAACAACACATATATTTCCAGGATTCTATTTTAGTTTCAATACCAAAGTGACTTTTATTTGTATCTTAAAATGCTATAACTTAATAGAAGAGTATTCAGTAAAATAAGCCAGCAAATTAGCTGAACCATAGCATGGTACTATAAATTTACATTTATATGATATTCTGAAATATTCCATTTTTCTTAATCTTTTGAGGGCTTTTTTAAGGTAAGAGTAGGAAAGGATAACTATTCTATTGATATTCACTTTACATACAAAGGAAACTAAAATGTATTTGTATTTTGTTTCCAAAGCTTCTCTTGAAGTAACTCTGTTTTACCAATTTAGTTTTTAGATGAATTATTCTTCAAATTTTATATCTGAATACACTGAAGTCAAGAGGAATCAATAACTAATCTGCTCATTACCATACAGTACATCAATTCTGTGGGGAGGAGTGTATGTGTGTGTGTGTGTGTGTGTGTGTGTGTGTGGTGTGTAGGTCAATGGTGTGTCACCGAGACAGTTATTATCAAGTTTCTCATAAAGTAGTTAGCCAGAATTATATGATAGATAAATATGAATATATGAATGAGAAAGCACTAATTAAGTATTTACATATGCACAAAGCACTATGCTAAGCATTGACAATACAAATAGAAAAGTAAGGCATTCCCTACTTTCAAGGAATTCACATTCTAATGAGGGGGGGGACAACATAAATGGAAAGTTTCAGCTGCAAATTAAATGGAAAGGTCCTATTTAATAATGTAATTTGTGGTGAGAAGAACTTTTTTTCTTTCTGGGTCTTCAGAAGCTATAATTTAATCCCTGAAAAAAAAAAAAAAAACAGTTTTACAGGATGCATCTTCATAGGGGTTGCATGCCAGGGTCATGGGCACTGTGCTGAAAGCCTTTTTATTCCCAAAGTTCTTGGACTCAAGATCTTGGTTTGTCTCCATAAGTATTGGTGGTAGTTTGACATTTTTGGCACAAGCTGCTACTTGTCTTTGCTTCAAGGTGTCTTATACACATATAACTATGGGTAATAGTATGTTTGTTAATATCTATCTATCTAACTATCCTCATATATAGAAACATATATATGCATCATCTGGGATACCTTCAGTATTGTGAGCAGTTTAAACTGCTTTACACAGACACACACACACACACACACACACACACACACACACACACATATATATGTTACCAACCAAGTGGTTGCCATAAGCTGAATGATCTCAGATGGGTCTGGAATATCAATGGAAGAACCTTCCTATAATGAAAGGAAACAGCATGCCAGCCAGTCATCAAAATACATTCAGCCTACTGATGTCTACACTGTTCTTATTCCTTATACCAAATTTCTGTATAGTTTCACCTTCTTTAAGTTTTTGCACTGAATGAAATCCATCTCATTCTTTCTGGTTCACTGAAACTTTTTGACTTGTGTCACATCCTCTTACCCACTTTTATCACTTAGCATATTAATGTATGTATGTGTGTCTATCTTTTTTTTTTTGAGAATGTCCACTTTGTGATCTCAGTGGTAATTTAGTCCTCCTGACTAATCAACACAAATCAACACTATCTCACCTGTAGAAAAAAAAAAAAAGGAATTAGTCAATAAACAGGTCAGCAGGACTCTTTTATTGCACATCTTTTAAACTTTTGTCCATTTCTGATCATAGTCATTGGCCTAATGCCAACAAGTGTGCTACTTAAAAGCTAGGATTTTGTAATGAAAAATATTACTTTAATTTAATCTTCTCCATGTGATAGCTATACCACAGATCAGTGAATCAATAAACATTTTATTAATCACCTCCTATGCACCAGACATTATGCTAAGGACTGGAAATAAAAGAAAGGTAAAAAAATAAATCCCTATCCTCAAGGAAATATCAATTAATGTGCATAATTTAAGAAATTTGGAGGGACAACATTAATCCTTTGAGGCTACTTAGTACCTCCCATTAGCACTCAGTTTGATTTTTTAAGTAACAGTGACAGTGGTAAAGATTTGAACACTACCTTTTAATTTTTGGCTTTTGTGAAATTTCTCTAGAGCATGTTAGAAGTGAAATTGTTATTTTGATCTTATTTTGATCTCTTTGATAAAACAAAAATTTATTTCACACCTCTTTAAAGTACTATTTATTTTTTAAGAACATGCTTTCTTAGCCTTTGAGGTCTTTAGTGACAAATAGAAATATCAATATGTGTGATATCACAATGGATAAGTAAATAGAACTGAAATAATCAGGTGAAAATATGTCCACTTCACAGTAACATCTGATCTCTAGAAAATTCTGAAAAATCCAAAATATGTATTTTGACAAGAGTTTTTTTTTTCCTATTGCCATGTGGTATCTTTGAAACAAGAGTTCAAATTTCACTTTCTTAATGATTTTGTCAGTTTAGCTAAGAGACTAAACTTTGATGAGGATCAGTTTCCTAAACTGTAAATCAAGGGCAGGGAGACAGTTTGAATGAGATGGCATAAAAAGTCTTTTCTAATTCTGTATCCATACATGGTAAAAATATTCATGAAACAAATAGAGCTTGACCAATGAATCCACAGTATACTTAATGAAATTGTACAATGTAAAGGACAAAAAGCATATACAGTAAATGATTATGATAACCACTATCCATATTAATATGAAAATTCATAGTGATCAATTTTGATATATTCTATGATTCATTCAGATTTTTGTTTTTGAAGTCTAATATACTTGAGGGGGATATCAAAAAGGAAAACATTTTATTGAACTTGGCAATAATAAAGATCCTTAATCTATTTGTTAATCTAGAAAAATACAATAAAGTTATTGCCTCAATTCACTTGATGTATTTATACTTTTGAATATTTTACAAGTTCATCCTTAAAAGATGTAAAAAAATTGATAGGAGAAACTCTGAATGTAATTCTTACCACAAAAAAAGGAACACTTTACTACAGTGGAGATGATTAAAACCATGGAGCAAAGTGACCACTCTATCTTCACATTTGTAAATGAAGAAGAACAAAAGGGTATGAAAATAGTCTGACATGCACTTTAGATTTTTTGGAGAGCATATTTAAAGGGTGCTGAGGAAAGATAGATTGAATTCATTGAAATAAAACCCATAGGGACATCAGCACAAGAGACATAGAAAGTCTGACACATGAAATCCTGAAGATACAAAAAGAAATAATTCTGAGGAAGACAAAAAGAGGATTTATCTAAAGATCTCAATATGAATTCATTCCAATAACTCATCAGTTAAATTTGATTTTAAATATACATAGAGAGGATTTATATAATAGCATAAAACATACTTGCTAAAGATAGATAATATTAAAACAAACAGTAAAACAGAATTCATTAAGTACCTTGTATGTAACATGACTGTCTTACACTCTATGTATATGGCTATAAAGAATGGATCAATTACTGCCTTCAAGGAACTTAAATATTATTGTGCAATTACATGTACACATAAGTATATGGAGAATAAATATATATTGAATATGTTTTAGCTTTATATCTTATGGGCTGACTGGCTTATCTGTGTCCAGCTGACATGACAGAATATTCTGAGTTTAAGCCCTATTTTCACTTCACTGTCAGATACTAGTGATTAGAACACGGTTTCATTTAATCAATTAATATAAATTAATGTTTATGAAGATATAATTACTTTGAAGATATAGACATAATAAAACACAAGAATTTCCTCAAAAGGGGCACCTTCTTATCTATGTTATATCAGATGCTGAGATGGGGAGAGTTGATATAATCTTTGCACAGGTCCTACTGAATCTTGGTCCCATAAAATTCCTCTCCACATGAACATGACTGCAATGTCTCAGCTATCCTTAGCTAGATCTTCAGTTTTACTTCTCAGATTCACTTTTTGTTCCTCAGGACTTTGATGCTTAGCTGGGTTGCAAAGAAAACATAGGATGCTTCTCTTTCTTCACTTAAAAATAAAGAACAAACACTGAAGGAAGCAAAGAACCCAAAACACGATGGTGACTTCAGTAGGAAAGGCTCACTGTTTTTTCTTCTACAGGATGTTCTCACTATATACCATCAGTGGAGTTTGACAGATACATCAAAAGTGCAATTGAGGGAGAAATGGTCAACAAGACTAGAACTAAAGCTAAATCAGGTTGTTTTCAAGATGACTCCAATTCCAACCATATGATGAATTTGCAACTGACTCCCATTACAAAATACAAAATAAATGCAAAGTGGTTAAAAACAAAGTAGAAAGAAAGGTCATTCACATTTTAGAGGACCAGGAAAGGCTTCATTTGAAAGGGCTGTTGTTTAATTTTATTAACTGGATATTTTATTAACATGAACAACCAATTCAAAAGTACAGAAACAAAAGATAGAAAAGAATACTGGTCTTAGAATTGAGAACATATATATATATACATACATATATACATACATGGTTGTGTTTGCATATGTCTATGTATGTATATATGTTGTATTTTATAGTCTCTCCATTATAATTAACTACCTGAGAGTGAAAATATTTCAAAACATTTCATTTCTCTTTGTATATCCAGTTACTACCATAGGGCATACCGCGGAAAAGACACTTGCTAAATGTCTTCTGATTGGTATATCTCACCACTCTCAATTTCCAGAAATTTCTTTTTTTTTTTAACTATAAAGCTTTATTATTTATAAGTAACAAAACATTGTAAAAGAAGCACCATTTTACTTTCAGTTATTTATAAAAAAAACTTTTCAGGCCATTTAAGTAAATGACAATAATTACATTTTCAAACTGGAGCCAAAGGTATTCAAAAATGTTTCGAGGAAGTTGTTTTTTCTATTTGGTTTCCAGTATGAAGAGGTTGAGTTTCAGAGTTTTTGTCACTTTAAAAAATAGACAATGAGCTCTTTCAATTACTTAAATAATTTTTTCAGTCCTAGAAATTGACTAGTATCTTTAAAAATGCAGTAACCTTAATTCACAGAGTCTATTATAGTATTAAATATTGAGCCATTATGAATCAGTAAATGTTTCACTACTAATAAGATACCATTTGTTTTTTTTTACACGCACTTAATAATACTAGAAAACAACTTCCATCATAAAATTATATTGAATTTTTTTTCTTTTGTAAGTTTTTAGAAGTTTCTATTTTAAAATATTCAATCAATTTTTAATTAAAGCTTTTTATTTTCAAAATATATGCATAAATAATTTTCAACATTAAAACTTGCAAAACATTGTGCTCCAAATTTTTCCCTCCCTTCTTCCCATCCTCTCCCTGACATGGCAAGTAATCTAACATAAGTGAAATTTTTCTATACATATTTCCACAGATATTATGCTGCACAAGAAAAATCAGATCAAAAAGGGAAAAAAAATTAGAAAAAACAAAATGCAAGCAAACAACAACAAGAATGAAAATATTATGTTGTGATCTACACTCAGTTCCCACAGTGTTCTCTCTGTGTGAAGGTGACTATTTTCATCACAAGATCATTGGAATGGGCCAGAATCATGTCATTATTGAAGAGAACCACATCCATCACAACTGATCATCATATAATTTTTCTATTGCCATGTATAATGATCTCTGGCTATGCTCAATTCACTTAGCACAAGTACATGTAAGTCTTTCCAGCTTTCTATGAAATCGCACTGCTGATCACTTCTTATATAAAAGTTTTATACCATAATATATTCAGCTATTTCCCAACTGATGGGCATCCATTCAGTTTCCAGTTTCTTGCCACTGAAAAAAAGGTTGCCACATTTTTGCACATGTGGGTCCATTTCCTTCCTTCATGATTTCTTTGGGATACAAGCCTAGTAGTAATTCTTCTGGATCAAAGAGTATGTACAGTTGGATAGCCTTTGGGCATAGTTCCAAACTACTCTCCAGAATGGTTGGATCAGTTCACAACATCACCAACAATGTATTAGTCCAATTTTCCCACATCTCATGCAATTTTTGTCATTATCTTTTCCTGTCATCTTAGCAAATCTGAGATGCATGTAGTTAGTACCTCATAGTTGTCTTAATTTGCTTTTCTCTGATCAATGATTCAAAACACCTTTTCAAATGACTAGAAATGGTTTTAATTTCTTCATCTGAAAATTGTCCATTATTCATGTCCTTTGACCATTTATGAATTGGAGAATGGCTCGAATTCTCATATATTTGAGTCACTTTTCTCTATATTTTCAAAATAAGGCCTTTATCAGAACCGTTGAATATGAAAATGTTTTACCAGTTTATTGATTCCCTTCTAATCTTGTCTCCATTGGTTTGATTGTACGAAAACTTTTTTAACTAATATAATCAAAATGATCAATTTTGTATTTCATAATGATCTTTAGTTCTTCTTTGGCCAAAAATTCCTTCCTTCTCCCCAGATCTGGGGTTAAACCATCCTTTATCCTTCTAATTTGCTTATAATATCACTTTTTATATCTAGATCATGAACCCATTTCGACCTTATCTTGGTTTAGGATGTTAGGTATATGACAAAGCCTAGTTTCTGCCATACCATTTCCAATTTTCTCAGCAGTTTTTGTCAAATAGTGAATACTTATGCCAACAATTGGGGTCTTTGGGTTTTTGAAAAACAATAATACAGTATTTGATTATTTTGTCCTCTGAACCTAATCTACTC
Source organism: Antechinus flavipes (assembly GCF_016432865.1). Lineage (NCBI taxonomy): Eukaryota > Metazoa > Chordata > Mammalia > Dasyuromorphia > Dasyuridae > Antechinus > Antechinus flavipes. Next base: position 108,896,914 of record NC_067403.1, read on the forward strand.
CTTTAATCAACTACTCTATATTTTAGTCAGTACCCAAAGGTGTTTTTTTTTTTTTTTATTGAAGCTTTTTATTTTCAAAACATATGCAAGGATAATTTTTCAACACTTACTCTTGCAAAACTTTGTGTTCCAACTTTTCCCTTTCTTCCTCCCACCCTTCCTCCATATAGCAAGTAATCCAATATATAAACATAGTAAAAATATGTGCAAATTCTATATAGTCTTATATATTTATACAATTATCTTGCTGCACAAGAAAAATCAGATCAAAAAGAAAAAATGAGAAAGAAAATAAAATTCGAACAAACAACAACAAAGTGAAAATGCTATGTTGTGATCCACATTCAGTTCCCACAGTCCTCTCTCTGGGTGTAGATGGTTCTCATCATCATAAGATCACTGGAACTGGCCTGAATCATCTTATTGAGAAGAGCCATGTCCATCAGAATCAATCATCATATAATCCTGCTGTTACCATGTACAATTCTGCTCATTTTACTAGTATCAGTTCACGTAAGTCTCTCCAGACCTCTCTGAAATCATCCTGCTAATCATTCTTATAATATATTCCTCATCATTTATATACTATAACTTATTCAGCCATTGTCCAACTGGAAACTTTCCACTTAGTTTCCAGTTTCTTGTCACTACAAAAAGGGCTGCCACAAACATTTTTGCACACATGAGTCTTTTTCCCCCCTTTAAGATCTCTTTGGAATATAAGCCAATAATAACACTGCTGGGTCAAAGGGTATGCACAGTATGATAAACCTTTGAGCATAGTTCCAAATTGCTCTCCAGAATGGATGGATCAGTTTGCAATTCCACCAACAATATATTATTGTCACAGTTTTCCCATATCTCCTGTAACATTTATCATTATCTTTTCCTGTCATCTTAGCCAATCTGAGAGGTGTATAGTAGTACCTCAGAGTTGTCTTAATTTGCATTTCTCTGATCAATAGTGATTTAGAAAACCTTTTCATATGACTAGAAATACCAAATGGTTTTGATGACTACTGCTTTACAATATAGTTTTATATCTGGCATAGCCAGGCCACCTTCTTTGGAATTTTTTTTTTTTTATTAATTCCCTTGACATTCTTTGTTCTTCCAGATGAATTTGTTTATTACTTTTTCTAAATCTGTAGAAAAATTTCTTGGGAGTTTGATTGGTATGGCACTAAATAACTAGATTAATTTAGATAGTACTGTCATTTTTATTGTATTATTTGACCTACCCATAAGCATTAGATATTTTTTCCAATTCATTATATCTGACTTTATTTGTTCGGAAAGTGTTTCATATTTATGTTCATATAGTTCCTGGCTTTATCTTGGCAGGTTGACTCCTAAATATTCTATAATACCAACAATTATGTTAAATGACATTTTTCTTGTATCTCTTGCTGCTGGACTTAGTTGGTAACACACAGAAATTATTTATATGACTATATTTTGTATCCTACAACTTTCCTTCCTTTTCTCTTGTAATTAGCTCTATTTTTTCTTTTGCTTAATATGAGATCAAGATTGCTACCCCTGTTTTGTTAACATAATACCTGTTTTGTTTAACATAATTGTTGGTATTATAGAATATTTAGGAGTCAACCTGCCAAGATAAAGCCAGGAACTATATGAACATAAATATGAAACACTTTCCTAAGGAAGGAAGGAAGAAAGGAAGGAAGGAAGGAAGGAAGGAAGGAAGGAAGGAAGGAAGGAAGGAAGGAAAAAAGAAGGAAAGAAGGAAGGAAGGAAGGAAGGAAGGAAGGAAGGAAGGAAGGAAGGAAGGAAGGAAGGAAGGAAGGAACCAAATGTAAGTAGTCCTCCATATCACTTGGTATCAATTGATCTATATTTTTCCATGAGTAGAGCTATAAATGAAGAAGGGCCATGTAAATTCTATGTACATAGCAGATGAGGAGATGGTCAGGAATAAAGTAAAGGGTAGCTACAGACAACCTGATCTAATACATTGGACAACATGAAGCCCTTAGGAATCAGAATAGTGTCTAATCTAGAATAGGAGTTCATGAGTTGAAAGGATTAAGTAGTCTAAGAACTGGACTCTGGAGGTTCTCATTATGTGTAATAAGAAAATATAGCTCCCACAGTATTTTCTTAAGATACTCATTGTCAATGTTGTTGAGTTTATCTTGTATTATTTTTTGTTTGAATTGATAATTTATTATTGTTGTAGAAGCAGCAGCAACAGTAGCCTTTTAAGATTTGTAAAGCACTTCACAAATATTAATCCCATTTTATCCTCATAACAATCCCAGGAGGTAAGGCTTTTATTATTCCTATTTAACTTGTCTAGTATTTGAAACTAGATGTGAATCCAGGTTTTCCTTGACTCCATATTTAGATTTACAAATATAACCCTGCCCTATTCAGAACCAATCCTTAAAAGTAAGTTTTTAAATAATAAATAGCTCAACAAAACTAATAGACACATCAACCAAATCTGAAATTGTTTGCAAAGATCTATACTCACAGTGTTTCATCTTTGCAAAAATGGTAGAAAAGTAAATTCTCACCGCTTCTTTAGAGCAATACTTAGACATTATGATTTTATAGAGTTCAGTTTTGATTCTTTTTTAATGTAGTTGTTTTAATTTAAATTTTGTAGTCATACTGTATACTGTTTCCATCTTTAATGTATTTCACTTTCCATCAGTTCATTTGAACTGGGTGGGTAAAAATTGTCATGGCTGTCCAGTTAAAATTTCTGGAATTGGGTGATGTGTCAAGGTGCCCTCTCCCATTTGATTCCATTCAGCCTCACTAAGTAATGACAGAAACAAAGAAAAAAAATCTAACAAACTGTTCACATCATTACTATCATCAGAACTACACTGCAAGAGTTGTCAACAGAAGTCAAAGTACTTTTCCCCCACTTCAATATCAGAGTATGTGGCTTCTAAATATGAAGCAGCTATCTTTAACTGATTGTTTTAGGGAAGTTAAACATTATTTTTAATAAGAACTTTTTATTTTCAAAATATATGCAAAGATAGTTTTCAACATTCATCCTTGCAAAACCTTGTGTTCCAATTTTTTTTCTCCCTCCCTTCCCTCCAACCCACCCCTAGATCACAAGCAATCCAATATACGTTAGATATGAGCAATTTTTCACATATTTTGACATAAGAAAAATTACAGGGTTATTTTAAAAAATTGATATCATTGTCTTGGAAATATTCCATTTCAAGAAAAAATTATATATGAACTACTCTCATGATAGCATTGAATAAAAACTTTATGGTCTGCAAATGGACCTTACATTTTAAAAACTGTAAAGGAAGATGGCACATGCCTCTCTTGACATACACAGAGAGATGCACGCATATATGCACACATTTTATTTAATGTATATACAAACATGTATGTATACACATTGTATTTTATGTATGTGAGACAGTTTAGTCAAGAATCCATACTGTCTAAGAACTTAGACTACAAAGTAAAATACATATTAGAAGATATTCTGTTTATACTTGCTCCTTACAACTTCATGAAAAAGTGTTTTAAAACTTTTTCCTAGGAAGTATCAGATATTTATGGTTGTGTTCTTGCTGCAATAGCTGACACAGTAACATAATAATAGAGCCATCACATAAATTGAGATTTCAAATGGGCATTACCACATTGATCAAACATGAAGACACATCCAATCTTCTTTAAAGCCATCTGTCACATTTTTTTGTTTTATCATCTAAAACAAATTGCATCCGAGTCTCAGAGTGAAGGAATTGTTCACATAAAGGATGAATAATTTCTTGTCAAATATATTTCAGGTAAAGGATAAAGGAAATAATCTGTCAGATGATTTCAAAATGTGCTACTCTCAAATTCCATGATTTTATGAAGCAGTTTTATTTTCAGTCTAATAAAATTACAAAATCAAAATCACCTGAGATTATTTAAGATACAGTGCTTTATGAATCATATTGAGAGAGAAATATCAGAGAAACAGGGAAAAAATTATGTGAGAGATTAAAAAAAAAAGAAGTGAATCTATAATGTGTTGATTTACAATCAGTCTTCTTAGTTATTTTTCAGGATGTAAATGGAGTTTTCTGTCCAAAATCTTTTGGGATAGCTTTAGATCATTGAACCACTGAGAAGAACCAAGTCTTTCATAGTTGATCATCACACATTCTTGCTGTTGTGTACAATATATTTCTGGTTTTGCTTGTTTCACTCAGCATCAGTTCATATAAATCTGTCCAAGTCTTTCAAAAATCAGTTTGTTCATCATTTTTATACAACAGTGTACTTCATTACCTTCATGAACCACAACTTGTTCAGCCATTCTCCAATTGATGGATGTCTACTCATTTTCCAATTCTTTGCTACCACAAAAAGAGATGTTACAAACATTTTTGCACATGTCGATTTTTTTCCCTCCTTTATTATTTCCTTGTTATACAGACCCAGTGATGGCACTGTTGGGTCAAAGATTATCTGCAGTTTTATAGACCTTTGGGCATAGTTCCAGATTGCTATTAAGAATGTTTAGATCATCTCACAACTCCATCAATAATGCATTAGTGTCCCAATTTTCCCACATTCCCTCCAGCATTTATCATTTATCTTTTCCTGTCATCTTAGCAAATCTGAGAGTTGTTGAGGTAGTATCTTAGAGTTGTTTTAATTTACATTTCTCTAATCAACAGTGATTTAGAGCATTTTTTCATATAACCAGATGGCTTTAATTTCATCATCTGAAAATTGTCTGTTTATATCCTTTGACCATTTATCATTTCAGGAATGACATGCATTCTTATAAATTTGACACAGTTCTTTGTATGTTTAGAAATGATATTTATCAAAAATACTATCTGTAAAAATATTTTTCCCAGCTTTGTATTTCCCTTTAAAATCTTGTTACTGTTAGTTTTGTTTGCACAAAACATTTAATTTAATGAAATCAAAGTTGTCCCATTTTGCCTTTCATAATGTTTTCTAATTGTTCTTTGGTCACAAATTCCTCCCTTCTCCAAAAATCTGATAGGCAAATTACCATTTGCTCTGCTAATTTACTTATGATGTCACCCTTTATGTCCATATCATATATTCATTTTGACTTTATTTTGTATGGAATGTTAGATATAGGCCTATTCCAACTTTCTGACATTGTTTTCCAGTTTTCCCAACAATTTTTGTCAAATAGTGAGTTCTTATTCCAGAACCTGGAGTTTGAGGGATTATCAAAAAACAGATTGCTATGGGCCATGATTATTGTGTCATGTGTATCTAATCTATTCCATTGAAACACTAAATTACTCTATTTCTTAGTCAGTACCAAATGGTTTTGATGACTGTTGCTTTATAATATAGTTTTAGATTTGGCACTACTAAGCCACCATCCCTTGTATTGTTTTTCATTAATTTCCTTGATATTCTTGACCTTTTGTTCTTCCAGATGAATTTTATTATTATTTTTCTAGTTCTATAAAATAATGTTTTAGTAATTTAATTAGTATGACACTGAACAAGTAGAACAATTTAGATAGAATTGTCATTTTTATTACATAAGCTCAGCCCAGCTATGAGCAATTTATATTTTCCCAATTGTTTAGATCTTTTATTTGGGTGAGAAATGTTTTGGAATTGTGTTCATATAGTTCTTGGGTTTGTCTTGGCAGGTAGACCTCAAATATTTTATTTTGTCTACAATAATTTTAAATGGAATTTCTCTTTCTATCTCTTGCTAATGGGGTTTGTCAAGTAATACATAGAAATGCTGATGATTTGTGTAGATTTCTACATCCTGCAAGTTTGCTAAGCTGCAAATTGTTTCCAGTAGGTTTGGGAATGATTTTCTAGGATTCTCTAAGTATAGCATCATGTCATCTGCAGAGTTTTATTTCCTCATTGCCTATTTTAATTCTTTCAACTTATTTTTTGTTTCATGATAATGACAAAATTTCTTTTTTTTCTTTTTTTTTTCCTTTCTTTCTCTCCCCCTCACCCCCACCCCCATGGCAATTGGGTTTAAGTGACTTGGTCAAGGTCACACAGCTAGGAAGTGTTAAATGTCTCAGGCTGGATTTGAACTCAGGTCCTCCTGACTTCAGGGCTGGTACTCTATTCACTATGCCACCTAGCTGCCCCCAAATTTCTTACACAATGTTGAATAATAGTGGTAATAGGCATCATTTGTTCATCCCTAATTTTATTGGGAATGCATCCAGGTTCTCTCCATTACAAATGACTACTATAGGTTTTAGGTAGATACTGCTTGTTATTTTAAGGAAAGCTCCCTTTACCCACCCCTCTGTTCTCTAATATTTTTAATAGGAATAGGTGCTATATTTTTTCAAAAGCTTTTTTACATCTTTTTACAAAAGCTTTTTTACATCTATTGAGATTATCATAGGATTTCTTTTGTTTTTTTTTTATTGATATGGTCAATGATGGTAATAGTTTTCCTGATATTGAACCAACTCTGCATTCCTGTTATGTCCCATTTGGTGATCATGTATTATCCTGCTGATAGGTTGCTGTAATCTCTTTGCTAATATTTTACTTAAAATTTTTGCATCAATATTCATTAAGAAGATTTGTTGGTAATTTTTTTTAATTAAAGCTTTTTATTTACAAAGCATATTCATAGGTAATTTTTCAACATTGAACCTTGCAAAACCTTTTCTTCCAAAATTTCCCCTTCTTTCCCCCACACCCTCTCCTAGCTGGCAGGTAATACAATACATGTTAGATGTTAAAATATATGTTAAATCCAATATACGTATACATATTTATACAGTTATCTTGCTGCACAAGAAAAATCAGATCAAGAAGGAAGATAAAAAACTGAGAAAGAAAACAAAATGCAAGCAAACAACTACTGAGAGAATGTGTGTGCTATGTTGTGGTCCACACTCAGTTCCCACAGTCCTCTTTCTGGGTGTAGATGGCTCTCTTCATCACTGAACAAGTGGCACTAGTTTGGATCATCTCATTATTGAAGAGAGACATGAATATCAGAATTAATCATTGTATAGTCTTATTGTTGCCATGTATAATAATCTCCTCGTTCTATTTATTTCACTTAGCATCAGTTCATGTAAGTTTCTCCAGGATTCTCTGAAATCATCTTGGTGGTCGTTTCTTATAGAACAATAATATTCCATAACATTCATGTACCATAATTTAGTCAGCCATTCTCCAATTGATGGGGATCCACTCAGTTTCCAGTTTGGGGCCAGTACAAAAAGGGCTACCACAAACATTCTTGCACATACAGGTCCCTTTGCCTTCTTTAAGAACTCTTTGGAATATAAGCCCACTAGTAACACTGCTGGATCAAAGGGTATGCAAAGTTTGGTAACTTTTTAAACATAGTTCCATATTGCTCTCCAGAATGGTTGTATCAATTCACAGTTCTACCAACAATGTAACAGTGTCTCAAGTTTCCCCACATCTGCTCCACCATTGATTATTAATGTTTCCTGTGATCTTAGCCAATCTTAGGAGTGTGTAATGGTATCTCAGCGTAGTCTTAATTTGCATTTCTCTGATCAGAAATGATTTGGAGCACCTTTTCATGTGGCTACAAATAGTTTCAATCTCTTCATCTGAAAATTGTCTGTTCATTTCCTTTGACCATTTATCAATTGGAGAATGGCTTGAACTATTATAGATTTGAGTCAATCCTCTATATATTTTAGAAATAAGGTCTTTATCAGAAACTTTGAATGCAAAAAAAATTTCCCATTTTATTGTTTCCCTCCTAATCTTGTCTGCATTAGTTTTATTTGTACAAAAACTTTGTAACTTAAATAATCAAAATTATCTGTTTTGTGATCAATAATGATCTCTAGTTTTTCTTTGGTTACAAATTCCTTCCTCCTCCACAGATCTAAGAGGTAAACTATCCTATGTTCTTTTAATTTGTTTATAATATCATTCCTTATGTCTAACTCATGAACCAGTTTAGACCTTATCCTGGTGTACAGTGTTAGATGGGGATCAATGCCTAGTTTCTGTCACCTTAATTTCCAATTTTCCTAGCAATTTTTGTCAAATAATGAACTCTTTTCCCAAAAGCTGGGGTTTTTGGATTTGTCAAACACTAGATTGCTGTAGTCATTGACTTTTCTGTCTTGTGAACCTAACCTATTCCATTGATCAATGGCTCTGTTTGTTAGCCAGTACCAAGTGGTTTTTAATGACTGCTACTTTATAATATACTTTTAGGTCTGGTAGAGCTAGCCCACTTTCATTTGCTTTGCTTTTCATTTAATTACCTTGAAATTCTTGACTTTTTGTTCTTCCAGATGAATTTTATTATTTTTTTTCTAGGTCAGTAAAATAGTTTCTTGGGAGTTTGATTGATACAGCACTAAATAAATGGATTGGTTTAGGTAATATTGTAATCTATATTAAATTCATTCAACTATAAAAGAGCACTTAATATTTTTCCAATTGTTTAGATCTGACTTTATTTTTGTGGAAAGTGTTTTGTAATTTTGCTCATATAGTTCCTGATTTTCCTTTGGCAAAAAGATTCCCAATACTTTATGCTATCCATAGTTATTTTAAATGGAATTTCTCTTTGTATCTCTTGCTGTTGGATTTTGTTAGTGATGTATAACAATGCTGATGATTTGTGTGGATTTATTTTGTATCCTGCAACATTGTTAAAGTCGTGGATTATTTCTACTAGCTTTTTGATAGATGCTTTGGAGTTTTCTAAGCATACCATCATATCATCTGCAAAGACTGATAAATTGGTTTCCCCATTACCTACTCTTAATTTCTTTAATATCTTTTTTTTCTCTTATTGCCTAATCTAGCATTTCTAATACAATATTGAATAATAATGGTAATAGTGGGCAACTTTATTTCATCCCTGATCTTATTGGGGATGTTTCCACTTTATCCCCATTACATATGATGTTTGCTGATGGTTTTAAATAGATGTTACTGTTTGCTTTAAGGAAAAGTCCATTTATTCCTGTACTCTGTAGTATTTTTAATAGGAATGGGTGTTGGATTTTATCAAATGCTTTTGCTGCATTTATTGAGATAATTATATGGTTTTTCTGTTAATTTGGCTATTGTTATAGTCAATTATGCTAATAATTTTCCTAATATTGAACCAACCCTGCATCTCTGGTATAAATCCTACTTGGTCATAGGGTATTATCCTGGGGATGATTATCAGTAATCTCTTTGCTAATATTTTGTTTAATATCTTTGCATCAGTGTTCATTAGGAAGATTGTTCTATAATTTTCTTTCTCTGTTTTCATCCTACCTTGTTTAGGTATCAGTACCATGTCTGTGTCATAAAAGGAATTGGGTAGGAATCCTTCATTCCTTATTTTTTCAAATAATTTATATAGTATTAGAGTTCATTGTTCTTTCAGTGTTTGGTAGAATTTACATGCAAATCCATCTGGTCCTAGGGATTTTTTCTTAGGAAGTTGATTAATAACTTGTTCTATTTTTTTCTTTAAAATGGGACTAGTTAAGTATTTTTTTTTTCCTCTTCTATTAATCTGGACAATCTATATTTTTGTAGATATTCTTCCATTTCACTTAGATTGTCAAATTTGGCTATTGTTATAGTTGGCATAAAGTTGGGCAAAGTAACTCCTAATTATTGCTCTAATTTCCTCTTTATTGGTGCAAAGTTCTCTCTTTTCATTTTTGAGACTAACAATTTGATTTTCTTCTTTCCTTTTTCTAATCATATTAACAAAGGGTTTATCTATTTTGTTGTTTTTTTTTTTAAATAAAACCAACTCTTAAGTTTTATTTATTAATTCAATAGTTTTTTTTTGTTTTTTTTTGTTTTTTTTTACTTTCAATTTTATAGAGCTCTTCTTTTATTTCTAGAATTTCTTCCCCATAGATTCTCTGCCAGGCAGAGTCCACACTGCCCCAGGACTCTGTGGTTAGCTGCACTGGTGTCTATGCTCAGACTGCTTGTGCTTGGCCTGCCTCTCCCCATACCCAATTCAAACAGACCTTTTCTGGTGATCTTCGAAATTATGTTCTACTGGTAATTTGTTGCACTACCAATATTCGTGGATTCTACCTGTCCAGAGCTAATTCAGAGACTGAATTTGCTAATTAATCTGAGGACTATAGGAGAAGGTCAGAAAGAAATATATGTCCTCTTTTCCATTTTGGCTCCATGGGTAATTTTCTTTCTCTATTTTAGATCTTTCTGGTTTAGGTATCACTGCCATATTTGTGTCATAGAAGGAATCTGGCAAGATTCCTTTACCTATTTTTCCAAATAGTTTACATAGTATTTGTCCTAGTCCACCAGGACCTCATCATTAGTGGGGTGTCGAGGAAACGACTAAGACCTGTAAGAGAAACGGGCGAGAAGGAGGAGGGAGACTACATTGTGGTGGAAAAAGTCTCATTTATTGAATGAAGGTGCTTAATTATATGTGGTTTGACTGCCTGTGTTTTCTGGGTGGGGGGTTGCAATGTAAAGAGAAGAATGTCAGACCACAGGTGTGGCTGACATCATGGGGCATATTCGTTATCTAGTTCCTGGGCGGATATGGCCAATTTCCTGGGACACACATTATCTTGTCTCAGGAATTTAGGACATATTGTCTGTTCACAATAAGGTTTTAGCTAACCGTATCAGAGTTTACGCACAGGTAGTCATGTTCTTCTTGGCTCTTTGTTTCCTGTCTCCAACAAGTATTGAAATTAATTTTTCTTTAAATGTTTGGTGGAATTCACTTAAGAATCCATCTGGCCCTGGAAATTTTTTCTTAGGGAGTTTATTAATATAAGATGTTCAATTTCTTTTTCTAAACTGGGGTAATTTAAGTATTTTATTTCCTCTTCTGTTAACCTGTGTAATTTATATTTTTGTAAGTATTTATCCATTTTGATTAAATTTTCAGAATTGCTGCCATACAGTTGCACCAAATAGCTCCTATTTTTTTTTTTTTTTAATTTCTATGTCATTAGAGATAAGTTCACCCTTTTCATTTTTGATGCTGGTGATTTGATTTTTCTTTCCTTTTTCTGATCAAATTAATCAAACATTTTTCTAGTTTGTTGTTTTTTTTTTTTTTTTTATAAAACTAACTCAGTTTCTTATTTATTAGTTTTTATATGTTTCTTTTTTTTATTAATCTCTTCTTTGAGTTTCAGAATTTCTAACTTGGTATTTAATTGGGGTTTAAATTTGTTCTTTTTCTAGGTTTTTTAGTTGCATGCTCAAGTTATTGATCTCCTTTTTCTCTATTTTATTTATGTAGCTATTTAAAGATAGAAAACTTCCCCTAAGAACTGCTTTGGTTGCACCCCATAGGTTTTGCTATGTTGTCTCATTATTTGTAATGTTCTCGGTTCAATTTTCTGGAGGTCTTGGAAGCAGCCTTCGTTTCAGTAGATTAATCACCAAAAGGATAGCCTGTTGTTAAAGTCCAAATCCTTTATTATCTCTTTAAAAATCTTGTCTCCTTTCCTGGGGCTTCAGCTAGCTTTCTCGTGGCCTTTAGTGGGGACTTGGTTTCAGTGGAGAAAATGCGGGAGGATAAGCCAGCCACCAAGGTGGTGTGACAAGCGATGAATGAATCTGAATCCAAGGGCTTGTGCTTCAGCCTTCAGTCCACTTGCCTTCTCTAGCTCTCAATCTGAGCTCTCTCAGTCCCCCAGGAGAGCCACCAAGACTGAAGGTGGGAATGAATCTCTCTCTTTGGCTCCTAGAGCTTGGTTTATATGCTCTACGCTAAGTATAAACCATTCATCATCACTAGGAAACCATTATTTGTTGTAAAATTAAATCAATCATACTGAATTTAGAGAACTATTAAGCACCATGCTAAAGAAGATAACCATTGTCTCATCAATTCCACTTAGTTAATACCTTGTAAGAATCCTTGTTTCAAGTTCTGGCCCATAACAATTATTGTCTTTCTCTTGAATGAAATTATGGATTGTTTCTGTAATTTGTTGTTTGACCTACTAATTCATTAGAAGTAGATTATTTAATTTCTAATTGGTATTTAGTCTATCTTTCACTAGTCCTTAAGTGGATGTAATTTTTAATTGTATTGTAGTCTGAAAAGGAAGCATATACTACTTCTGCTTTTTCAACATTTAATTGTGAGGTTTTTGTGCCCTAATACCTATTCAATTTTTGTGTAGGTCGCATGTGCTGCCTATAAAAAGGTATATTTCTTTATGTCCCTATTCAATTTTCTCCAGAGATCTATCATATCTAGATTTTCAAGAATCCTTTTATCCTCCTTAGTTTCTTTCTTGTTTCTTTTATGATTAGATCTGTCTGATTTTGAGAGGGGGAGATTGAAGTCCCTGACTAGAATAGTTTTGCTGTCTATGTCTTCTTGTAATTTCCTTAAAATCTTCTCTAGGCATTTGCCTGCTCTACCACTTGATGCATACACATTTAGTATTGTTACTACTTCATTATTTATTGTACCCTTTACGTGATGTATTTTTCTTCCTTATCTCTTTTAATAAGATCTATTTTTACTTTTGCTTTATCTGAGATCAGAATTGCTACCCCAGCTTTTTTTAAACTTTAGCTGAAGCATAATAAATTTTGCCTAGCCTCTTACCTTTATTTTTTATGTGTCTCTGTGTCAAATACGTTTCTTATAAACAGCATGTTGTAGAATTTTGGTTTTTTAATCCACTCTGCTATTTGTTTCTGTTTTATAGGAGAGTTCATCCCATTGATATTCACAGTTATGATTACTAGCTCTGGATTTTCCTCCATCCTATTTTTTTCCATGAATATACTTTTGTTCTCTTTCCAATCTTTCTTTAGTCTTGTTTTTTTTTTAATCCATCCCAACCATTACATTATCTTCTATCATCTTTCTCCCATTCTTTTAGTACTGTTTTTTTAACCCACTCCACCGCTACTTGTTTTCTATCAACTCTTCCCAAATTTTTCTTACCTTTTTCCTAGTTTTTCTGCCTTTCCTTCTATCCTGTCCCTCCCTTTTTTCCCTCTTTTTCTTCCTACTTCTTTATAGAGTTAGATAAATGATTAAATTATTTCCTCTTAGAACCAAAATTGATGCTCATCTCCTTCCTTTCCCTCAATTGTAATTGATCTTTTGCACCTCTTCATGTAAATTAATTTTCCCATTATAACTCCATTTCCCCCTTTTTCCAGTACAGATCTTTTCCCAAAACTTAATGCCTTTTTCTTTGATATCATCACATCAGAGTCCATTTGCAACCATAGCCCTCTTCTATGTGATTCCCCCATCTTTCTGCCACTTTCTGCCAGTGACAAATACAGTTCTCAAGAGTTATAGATATGTTTTTTTTTTCCATCTAGGGATGTAAACAGTTCTACTTTTAAATAAAATTATATATATATTTCCCTGTTTACCTTTCTATGCTTATCTTGAGTCCTGTGTTTGTAGATTAAATTCCTGCTTAGTTCTGGGTTTATTTTCATTGCTGAGGCAATTGGGGTTAAGTGACTTGCCCAGGGTCACACAGCTAGAAAGTGTTACGTATCTGAAACCTGATTTGAACTCAAGTCCTCCTGACTTCAGGAGTACTATTCACTATGCCATCTAGCTGCCTCCAGTTCTGTTTTTTTTTTTTTTTTTCAATAGAAATAATTTAAAACTTCTTACTTCATTGAAGCTCCATCTCCTCCCCTGAAAAATGATGCTGAATTTATCTGGATATTTAATTCTTGGTTGTAACCATAAGTGCTTTGCATTCCAGAATATGATGTTCTAAGCCCTCTGATCTTTTATTGTAGAAGTTGCCAGATCCTGGGTAATGCTATTGTTCCATGATATTTGATTTGGTATTGTCTGACAGCTTGCAGTATTTTGTAATTTTGTAGTTTCACGATAATGTTCCTTGGGATTTTCCTTGTGAGATCTCTTTCTGAAAGTAATTGATAGATTTTTTTTCAATAAGTATTTCCACCTTGTTTCTAGAATATTGGGGCAATTTTCCTTAATTATCTCTTGTAGAATGTTATCAAGGCTCTTTTTTGAGTCATGGATTTAATGTAGGCCAATAATTTTTAAGTTGAATCTTCTGGATCTACTGTCCAGGTTGGCTGTTTTTCCAATCTCATGTTTTTCCAGTCTATTTTGAGCTGAAGAGTGGTGTTATTCCATCAAACTCTGTTCAGAGGCTTGGTTTCATGTTGTTTTAGAGGGAAACTGGGAGAGCTGGAGCAGCTTCCTGACTTTACTCCACCATCCTGACTTTACTCCATCACCTGGCATTATTATACCCATTTATCTAACATAGTTTTTTTGGCTAAGAACTTAAACCTATGCACAATAATAATTGGATAAAGTAGATCTGTTTTTGGAAGTTTAAAAAGTTTCCTGGTAAGTGAGGAAAATCCCTTCAACAATCTAGGTAAGCTCCCTCTTAGGGAGTTTCTAAACAACTGAAAGTTTAAATGACTTTCCCAAGATCACAAAATTAGTATGTATCAGGAATAAGACTTGAAGCTAATTCTTGGCTTCAAGACTAAGTCTCTAGCTAATATGCCATAACACCTGATAGTCATTCATCACTTTAGCACTTTGTAATTGTGTTTCATTTGGGCATCCCATTATTTCTGAAAGGAGAGTATTTCTATTTCAGTTTTAAAGGTGAGGCAACTGAAGCTCAGAAATTAAATGACTTTAATTAAAAGGCAAAGGTAGAATTTGAACCATAGTCTTTCTTAAACCAATTATAAATATAGGGGATATTGGTGCAATGTATGCATTACAAGGAATACTATGTGTGTTGTTCAATCATTTCAGTCACATTAATCTCTTTGTGACTCCTTATAAGGTTTTCTTGACAAAGGTAATGAAGTGGTTTGACATTTCTTCCCCCAAGTTATTTTACAGTTGAGAAAACTGAGGTAAAAAAGATTAAATAACTCTAAGGTCATGCAACTAGGAAGTATCTGAGACTGAATTTGAACTCTTGAAGATGAGTCTTCCTGACTCTAGGCCCAGATCTCTATCAACTGTATCAATGTTTTCTCAGGAAAATAGTAAGAAAATGTTACTCCATTCTTTGAGTCTTTTAATATTTTGTACCTCATAAATTACTATACCTAAAAATCCATAGTAGTATTTTAAGATTTGATTTTTAAAGTGATCACTTACCATTTTGAAAATCATTGCAAAATTAAACCACCACTATTATTTGGTTTCTAACACATAGGATACTCTTCATAATAAATGCTAACTGGTTTGCTTTGAATCTATTTGACCTGACTATAGTGCAAAAATTTACCATTACTTTTTTTTTTGTTTTCAAGGTAATTAAGCTTATAGGTGAGATCCCCAAAACTATAATCAATTTTATTTAAATTTTCATGTATTTATATGTATGTATATATATGTGTGTGTGTGTGTATATATATATATATACACATATATGTGTGTGTGTGTGTGTGTGTGTGTGTGTGTATTAAATTCCTACATTGTATTAGGCACAGAGTAAGATGACACATAGGTTCTGGTTCAATGGAATTTCACATCTAGCCCTGACCTGTTTGTGCAGGGATATAATATAACCAATGATGGGAATTGTCACACTGATTAAGTCTATTGTTCCAAGCCCATGATACCACACATAATTTCTGTCTTTTCTTGTACCAGCCATCTGATGGACTTCATGCACTGGTACCTCATATGAGATTCTATTTGCTCCTAGCTCTCCTTTGTTTATGGCATTTCCTAAGTCTTCAATTTTGGAGAGGATACAAGATTTCAAACAATGCATAACATTAATTCAAACACATATGTCTGATTGTTATACTTATTTCCTTTTACTTATTTCCTTTTCTCATATAGATTTCAGACATCCATTAATCTTTTTAGGCTTATTATAAACCTACTCCAAAGCAGCACAGAATCACATATATAATAACTTATTTACACGATGCTACCTATTTATAAGGTTTACATTTATTTTGTAGACTTTTGAAATTGTATTTCAGGAATAAAGATATTGAGATGTTTCTAAGTGGTGGTTTTATTGTAAAATAAGTTTCAGAGTGGTGATTTTATAGCAAAATAATTTCCAAAATTTCTTAAATGATATTGCAAGGTTGACTTAAGTTGGAATATGTCAAAATATTAGCTATAAAAATACTTTTATTTCTAATCCCCAGTTAGGAGGGCAGGATATTAGCATCACATTTCAGTACTCTATGACAACAAATATTTGTTGAATGAATGAATTAAGGAATGCATGACCCTTTCTAGTATTTCATTGGGAGAATAATTGCCTGGTACAGTTCTGTCATGGAGAAGCTGTTTATTTTGCAAACTGACACACTTTTGAAATGACTCAATTCAACTAATTTTTAGAGATGATTAGGCAATTTCTATATACCAGGGACCATAATAAGTCTTGGGAACACAATAAAGATCTATCAACATCTCTGTCATATTTTTGCCCAGAAAATAATAATTATGTGAAAAGTGACTTTTGCCTTTGCATAAATCACATTTGTAACATAAAGATAATTTGAAAGAAAATGGGAATCATATCTTGTATCATTTGCTCATAACTAACTGATATAATAATTATTATAAATGAATTAAATATATCAATTGCATCTTTATTATCAAGCTTCTTAAATTTTCATTTTGATCACAATACTCTTTTATGAGAATGAGGGAAACTGTCCAATGAGGCAACATCCCAACTGATTTCACTCTAAAACCATCACTCAGAAACATCTCAATTCCTGGAACACATCTGCAGAAATCTGCAATTTGGCCTAATGAATCATTTTTTTTCAGGATTTATAAGCCAAAATATGCTCACAACAATCAAGAAAATAATATGGTTTAACAAAGTGTGGGCTGTATGGGGAACAGAGACCTAGAGGGTAAATAAAATAGCAGGGCAATTATGTAGATTGGATGAATCCAAAGTACTACTATTAAAGCTATTGTTTATTTCATTTGGGAGGTAGGGGAGTCACTAAGCATTATTGAACAAATTGTTTTAAAATGCTGAGATTTAATCTTTTATTCAGAGTACAGAATGAGCAAACTTTGCAGCTCGACTAAAATGCATTATTTAGAGCCAAATCTGGAATAGCATTCTTTGTGTATAGGAGGTTGCTAAAAAGGTAAGCAATAGGGGAAAAGGCTGTTTCCTCCAGATAAATACAGTGTGGAAATGCAAATAGTTCATCTAAAGCATATCCTTCAACTTAACCATGCCTATAATTCTTGTTAAAATATGGCAGTCTATATTTTGAAACTGCATTGTTACTCTGAGAACACAAATAGCCCCTGTTCTTTATTTTAGCTCTCTTTTCCAAGTTTAAGGGAATCTATATGATCTAATGGAATTTCCCTACTGGGAAAAGTGTACCTACTTTTCTTTGCCAGTTGAATTCTATTTTGTTAAAGACATAATGATTTTGGGGTCTGGCTGTAGTGCACTTGAAAAAAAAAAAGATCTAGTATAGCATAGTATTTTGTAATGATGTCATCTTCCATTGTCTCCAGTTCTGTTTGGACACTTTTCCCCATCCTCTCTTCTATAGTGATAATTAACAAATATAATTCGGATTTCCCCAAACACATTTCTGAACATGGTAGCAAGAACTCAAAAGTGTGAATCTATGTGTGTGTGTGTGTGTGTGTGTGTCTGTGTATGTGTGCACATATGCATGTAAAACATGTATCTACCCTTGGAAAGTCTCGTATTTTGTTTTATTTAATTGCAGCATCACCAAAGTTCATAGGAGAAAGAGACCTTACTATCTCTTCCAATCATTCCTATAGCATAAACTCTCTTTAATAAATAGGATAGCTTAATGAATGAATAAAAATTGAAAAATGGCAAGAGTTATCCAGCCACCTTTTAAGGGAAAAATCTCTACCTCTTGGGGGAAGCCTATTCCATTTTCATTAAGAAGTTTTTTTCCAATGAACTACAAAAATCTATCTCTCTGCAACTTCTAGGGAATGTATCTAAATCACCTTAAAGCTGAATATTAAATAAAGGTACAATTTCTTTTCATCAAGTTCAGTCATAGCAGTAGAAATTTCATAACCCAGTTAGCAAACTTTGGTTTTGGAGGTATAGATAATCAATGAGGCATGTCTGTGAACCCAATTAGCACAAATACAAATGTTTAAAAGAATAATATCTGTTCAATTGGAGTAAAGCATTTTGAAGCCAAGGAAAAAGAAAAGCTAACCACATCACTCTGCGTATTTCTCTAGAAATTCTCCCCATCTAGAAATGGTTCATCCATTCAGAGCATTCACTCAAATTTTACCCAGAGTGTTTTTTTTTAGAAATGGTCTAGGCCTGGGACTTTAGTAATGTAGGGAACATCCAATGTGGAAATTCCAACAATTCTCATTGGCAACTCATTTGTAACACAATAATTATCCTAGTAAGAGATTAAGTGACTTGATTACACAATCAAGTCTGAGGCAGGAGTTGAACCCACATCATCCTGAATCCCAAAATAATCTTATCCACAGAGTTACCATGACTGCTCACAACCTGATTATTGTCTTAATAATCATAGAATTTCAATAGAAATATCACGGTATTAGGTCCAACTAATAATTTCCTTTATATTTTTTCTTCTGTATAACTAAGTAATCAAATTCTAGGTTTTTTTTTTTTAATAACAGTCTTAAATAATTTCAAAGGGAGTAGGTACCATGTATATTATTTATTCTGATCTTTGTCTGAGATGAATCTTCTTTCACAACATGAAAGAACGAATGAAGGAGTGAATGAAATCCTTTGAAGAGCAACAATGATGGGGAGCTCAATAGATCCCAAAGAAGCCCCATCTCACTGTCAATGTATTTCCTTGTATGTGTCCAACATTTCCCTGTAACAATTCACAACTTTCCGGTTAAGATGGCGGAGAGGAGGCTCACTGCTGCATAAGCTCCATGCTTTCTCTCACTACCCACTTTATTACAAGCCTTTGATTGAATACTTGACTGAAAAAAACCCCACAAATAGTTACCAAGAGAAGCCATCCTTGAGATTCGCCAAGAAAGGTCTGTCTTTACTGGAGGGCTGGGACGGTTTTAGATCGGGCGCAGGCGGCGGGCAGCGGCAGTGAGAGCACGGGAGCAGACTGGAGAGGGGGTGGGGAGTGATCGCAGCCGTCTCTGCGGGGAGAACTTCACTACAGGTTTGGATACTTTGCTCTGGCAGCAAGTCAGCAGCCCAGCAGAGAAGCTAAAAACACCGGGGCTGAAGAATACAACCCCAAACAGCTGGAGTCTCTCGGGACCTGCCCGCCCCCCCCTCCCCCCCCCTGCACCACAGTGACTCAGCACGCTCTGGGATCTCAGAGCCCACGCGCGCACAGTCCTGCTAGTGCCTCACTGCTGCCCCCTGCAGTCTGTAGAGGAAGCTTGATAACATACCCAGCCCCTCCCCCAAAGAAAGACTCCAGTTTTTTCTGTTTTTCTTTGGTAGTTTGTCTTTGATTATTAGACAGAATGAGCAAGAAGCTGAAGAGGACTTTAACCCTTGACAGCTTCTATACAGACAGAGAGCAGACTCTAAATCCTGAGGAGACTAAAAACAGACAGTCCCCAGGTGAATCCCCAAAGGAGGAGATCATTTGTTCCTCAGCACAGATGAACCTCATAGAAGTAATTAAAAAGGCTCTCACAAGGGAGCTAGAAGAAAAATGGGGAAAGCAGAGTGAGGCTTGGCAAAAGGAGAGGGAAGCTTGGGAAAAGCAGAGTGAGGCTTGGCAAAAGAGCCTGGAGAAAGTTAAAGAGAGAGTGGATAAAGAAGTAAAATCCTTGAAAAATAGGATTAGTGAACTGGAAACAGAAAACAGCTCTCTAAAAAACAAAATCGGCGAAATGGAAAAAAATTCCACAGAACAAAAGAACTCAATTGGACAATTAGAAAAAGATTTTAAAAAAGTGAGTGAAGAAAATACTTCACTGAAAATCAGAATTGAACAAGTGGAATTGAATGACTCGAGGAGACAAGAAGAATCAGTCAAGCAAATCCAAAAAAATCAAACAATGGAGAAAAATGTGAAATACCTTCTGGGGAAGACAACAGACCTGGAAAACAGATCCAGGAGAGACAATCTGAGAATCATTGGACTTCCAGAAAAACATGATGAAAAAAAGAGCCTGGACACTATTTTCCAGGAAATTATCAAAGAGAACTGCCCAGAAGTCATAGGAACAGAGGAAAAAATAAACATTGAAAGGATTCATTGATCACCCACTGAAAGGGATCCTAAAATCAAAACACCAAGGAATATAGTGGCCAAATGCCAAAACCCTCAGATGAAGGAAAAAATATTGCAAGTGGCTAGAAAAACCCAATTCAAGTATCAAGGAGCCACAATAAGGATCACCCAGGATCTGGCAGCATCCACATTAAAAGATCGAAGGGCCTGGAATATGATATTCCGAAAGGCTAAGGAACTTGGTATGCAACCAAAAATAACTTACCCAGCGAGAATGAGCATCTTTTTCCAGGGAAGAAGATGGACATTCAACGAAGTAAGCGAATTTCATCTATTTCTGATGAAAAAACCAGAACTTAACAAAAAGTTTGATCTACAAATATAGAACTCAAGAGAAATCTAAAAAGGTAAAGATTAATCTTGGGAACTATATTTTGACTATATAGATGTACAAAGAATACATGTATACCTTGTTCTAGAAATTGATGTGGAAAGGACATTGTATCAGAAAAAGGGTAAAGTGGGGGTAGTACATCTCATGAAGAGGCATAGGAAACCTATTATATCTGAGAGAAAGAATGGAGGGGGATGAATATAGTGGGTATCTTACTGCCTTCAGAATTGGCCTTAAGTGAAAAATCTTAAGACATATTCAATCTATGGTGAAACTTCTCCCACCTCATTGAAAAGTGAGAAGGGAAAAGTGAAAAGGGAAGGAATAAGCTAAGCGGAAGGGAATACGGGAACTGGGAGGGAAAGGGGTAAGATAGGGGGAGGAACTCTAAGGCGGGGGGAGGGGTACTAAAAAGGGAGGGCTGTGAGAAGCAAGTGGTGCTCACAAGCTTAATACTGGGAAGGGGGGGAAAGGGGAAAGAAGGGAGAAAAGCATAAACCGGGGTTAACAAGATGGCAAGTAATACAGAATTGGTCATTCTAACCATAAATGTGAATGGGGTAAACTCCCCCATAAAGAGGAAGCGGTTAGCAGAATGGATTAAAAGCCAGAATCCTACAATATGTTGTTTACAGGAAACACACCTGAAGCGGGGAGATACATGCAGGTTAAAGGTAAAAGGTTGGAGCAAAATCTACTATGCTTCAGGTGAAGTCAAAAAAGCAGGGGTAGCCATCCTGATCTCAGATCAAGCTAAAGCAAAAATTGACCTAATTAAAAGAGATAAGGAAGGACACTATATCTTGCTAAAGGGTAGCATGGATAATGAAGCACTATCTATATTAAACATATATGCACCAAGTGGGGTAGCATCTAAATTCTTAAAAGAGAAACTAAGAGAGCTGCAAGAAGAAATAGACAGTAAAACTATAATAGTGGGAGATCTCAACCTTGCACTCTCAGAATTAGATAAATCAAACCACAAAATAAATAAGAAAGAAGTCAAAGAGGTAAATAGAATACTAGAAAAGTTAGATATGATAGATCTCTGGAGAAAATGTAATGGAGACAGAAAGGAATACACTTTCTTTTCAGCAGTTCATGGAACCTATACAAAAATTGACCATATATTAGGACATAAAAACCTCAAACTCAAATGTAGTAAGGCAGAAATAGTAAATGCATCCTTTTCAGACCACGATGCAATGAAAATTACATTCAACAAAAAAGCAGGGGGAAGTAGACCAAAAAATAATTGGAAACTAAATAATCTCATACTAAAGAATGATTGGGTGAAACAGCAAATCATAGACATAATTAATAACTTCACCCAAGAAAACGATAATAATGAGACATCATACCAAAATGTATGGGATGCAGCCAAAGCGGTAATAAGGGGAAATTTCATATCTCTAGAGGCCTATTTGTATAAAATAGAGAAAGAGAAGGTCAATGAATTGGGTTTGCAACTAAAAATGCTAGAAAAGGAACAAATTAAAAACCCCCAGTCAAACACTAAACTTGAAATTCTAAAAATAAAAGGTGAGATCAATAAAATTGAAAGTAAAAAAACTATTGAATTGATTAATAAAACTAAGAGTTGGTTCTATGAAAAAAACCAACAAAATAGACAAACCCTTAGTAAATCTGATTAAAAAAAGGAAAGAGGAAAATCAAATTGTTAGTCTTAAAAATGAAAAGGGAGAACTCACCACTAACGAAGAGGAAATTAGAGCAATAATTAGGAGTTACTTTGCCCAACTTTATGCCAATAAATTCGACAATTTAAATGAAATAGAAAAATACCTCCAAAAATATAGCTTGCCCAAACTAACAGAAGAAGAAGTAAATATCCTAAACAGTCCCATCTCAGAAAAAGAAATAGAACAAACTATCAATCAACTCCCTAAGAAAAAATCCCCAGGACCAGATGGATTTACATGTGAATTCTACCAAACATTTAAAGAACAATTAACTCCAATGTTATATAAACTATTTGAAAAAATAGGGATGGAAGGAGTCCTACCAAACTCCTTTTATGACACAGACATGTTACTGATACCTAAACCAAGTAGGCTGAAAACAGAGAAAGAAAATTATAGACCAATCTCCCTAATGAATATTGATGCTAAAATCTTAAATAAAATATTAGCAAAAAGATTACAGAAAATCGTCACCAGGATAATACACTATGACCAAGTAGGATTTATACCAGGAATGCAGGGCTGGTTCAATATTAGGAAAACTATTAGCATAATTGACTATATCAATAACCAACCAAACAAAAACCATATGATCATCTCAATAGATGCAGAAAAAGCATTTGATAAAATCCAACATCCATTCCTAATAAAAACACTTGAGAGCATAGGAATAAATGGACTTTTCCTTAAAATAGTCAGGAGCATATATTTAAAACCATCAGTAAGCATCATATGCAATGGGGAAAAACTGGAACCTTTCCCAGTAAGATCTGGAGTGAAACAAGGTTGCCCACTATCACCATTATTATTTAATATCGTATTAGAAACACTAGCCTCGGCAATAAGAGTCGAGAAAGATATTAAAGGAATTAGAGTAGGCAAGGAGGAAACCAAACTATCACTCTTTGCAGATGATATGATGGTATACCTAGAGAACCCCAGAGATTCTACTAAAAAGCTATTGGAAATAATTCATAATTTTAGCAAAGTAGCTGGCTACAAAATAAATCCCCATAAATCCTCAGCATTTTTATACACCACCAACAAAACCCAACAGCAAGAGATACAAAGAGAAATTCCATTCAGAATAACTGTTGATACCATAAAATATTTGGGAATCTATCTACCAAAGGAAAGTCAGGAATTATATGAGCAAAATTATAAAAAAGTCTCCACACAAATAAAGTCAGACTTAAATAATTGGAAAAATATTAAGTGCTCTTGGATCGGCCGAGCGAACATAATAAAGATGACAATACTCCCTAAACTAATCTATTTATTTAGTGCTATACCAATCAGACTTCCAAGAAAATATTTTATTGATCTAGAAAAAATAACAACAAAATTCATATGGAACAATAAAAAGTCGAGAATCTCAAGGGAATTAATGAAAAAAAAATCAAATGAAGGTGGCCTAGCTGTACCTGATCTAAAATTATATTATAAAGCAGCAGTCACCAAAACCATTTGGTATTGGCTAAGAAATAGATTAGTGGATCAGTGGAAAAGGCTAGGTTCACAAGACAGAATAGTCAATTATAGCAATCTAGTGTTTGACAAACCCAAAGCCCCTAACTTCTGGGAAAAGAATTCATTATTTGATAAAAACTGCTGGGATAATTGGAAATTAGTATGGCAGAAATTAGGCATGGACCCACACTTAACACCATATACCAAGATAAGATCAAAATGGGTCTATGACCTAGGCATAAAGAACGAGATTATAAATAAATTAGAGGAACATAGAATAGTTTATCTCTCAGACTTGTGGAGGAGAAAGAAATTTGTGACCAAAGATGAACTAGAGACCATTACTGATCACAAAATAGAAAATTTTGATTACATCAAATTAAAAAGCCTTTGTACAAATAAAACTAATGCAAACAAGATTAGAAGGGAAGCAACAAACTGGGAAAACATTTTCACAGTTAAAAGTTCTGATAAAGGCCTCATTTCCAAAATATATAGAGAACTGACTCAAATTTATAAGAAATCAAGCCATTCTCCAATTGATAAATGGTCAAAGGATATGAACAGACAATTTTCAGAGGATGAAATTGAAACTATTACCACTCATATGAAAGAGTGTTCCAAATCATTATTGATCAGAGAAATGCAAATTAAGACAACTCTGAGATACCACTACACACCTGTCAGATTGGCTAAGATGACAGGAAAAAATAATGATGAATGTTGGAGGGGATGCGGGAAAACTGGGACACTAATGCATTGTTGGTGGAGTTGTGAACGAATCCAACCATTCTGGAGAGCAATCTGGAATTATGCCCAAAAAATTATCAAATTGTGCATACCCTTTGATCCAGCAGTGTTTCTATTGGGCTTATATCCCAAAGAGATACTAAAGAAGGGAAAGGGATCTGTATGTGCCAAAATGTTTGTAGCAGCCCTGTTTGTAGTGGCTAGAAACTGGAAAATGAATGGATGCCCATCAATTGGAGAATGGCTGGGTAAATTGTGGTATATGAATGTTATGGAATATTATTGTTCTGTAAGAAATGATCAGCAGGATGAATACAGAGAGGACTGGCGAGACTTACATGAACTGATGCTAAGTGAAATGAGCAGGACCAGGAGATCATTATACACTTCGACAATGATATTGTATGAGGACATATTTTGATGGAAGTGGATTTCTTTGACAAAGAGACCTGAGTTTCAATTGATAAATGACGGACAAAAGCAGCTACACCCAAAGAAAGAACACTGGGAAACGAATGTGAACTATCTGCATTTTTGTTTTTCTTCCGGGTTATTTATACCTTCTGAATCCAATTCTCCCTATGCAACAAGAGAACTGTTCGGTTCTGCAAACATATATTGTATCTAGGATATACTGCAACATATCCAACATATAAAGGACTGCTTGCCATCTAGGGGAGGGGGTGGAGGGAGGGAAAAAAAATCGGAACAGAAACGAGTGTCAATATAAAGTAATTATTAAATAAAAATTTTAAAAAAAATAAAAAAATAAAATTAAATTAAATTAAATTAAATTAAAAAAAAAAAAAAAAAACGGGCCATGGAAAGAATGAAGACAACCAGAGAGCAGCATGGTCAGTATGGGCTAGATCTGAAGAACTTTCACCAATTGGAAGCCTAGAAAAGTATGTTTCATCATCTGTTCTCTGGGACTGAGATTGGTCCTCATAATTCATCTGGCTTAGAAGCTTTTTAGTTATGTTTTAAATTATATTGTTAAGTGTATAACCTATATCAGATCGCTTGCTGTCTTGGGGATGGGGAAAGGGGAAAAGTCAGGGGAAAAAATTTGGAAAGCAAAATCTTATAAAAATGAATGTTGAAAGCTATTTTTACATGTAACTGGAAAAAATAAAATACTATTTTAAGTGGAAAAAAAAAAAACAATTCACAACTGTTCTAAAAAGACAAAAAGGCAATGAAGGAAAATATTTAAACCTGACACAATAATATGTTGTGTGTGAGGAAGAGTCCACAAGAGTCTACCCAAGCAAAGCCCAAATGTAACTGACAGAATAAGTCAAAACTTTATAACATTTAAAGAAATGCTATTGTTGATAAATACATCACTTATTATGGTACAGTAAAAAAAAGTCCTGGATGATGAAGGAAAAAGACTTGTATTAGAATCTCAGTTCTGTCATGTATTTAATGTATTTATACAAATGAATCTACCTCTCTGAGGCTCAGTTGCATCTTTGCAAAATGAATATTTGTTACTACCTATCTCACAAGATCGTTGAAATGTATGAAGGTAAAATCTTAAAAAAGATCTATTATAATAAAACCATTAGGGTCAAAGGATATGAGCAGACAATTCTCAGATGAAGAAATTGAAACTATTTCTAGCCATATGAAAAGATGCGCCAAGTCATTATTAATCAGAGAAATGCAAATTAAAACAACTCTGAGATACCACTACACACCTGTCAGATTGGCTAGAATGACAGGGAAAGATAATGCAAAACCTTGGAGGGGATGTGGGAAAACAGGGACACTAATACATTGCTGGTGGAATTGTGAATACATCCAACCATTCTGGAGAGCAATTTGCTCTCAAACTATGTTTGACAACTAGTTTCACAACTGTTCTATGCTCAAAAAGTTATCAAACTATGCATACCCTTTGATCCAGTAGTGTTACTATTAGGCTTATATCCCAAAGAAATCTTAAAGAAGGGAAAGGAATCTGTATGTGCATGAATGTTTGTGGCATCCCTCTTTGTAGTGGCCAGAAACTGAAAACTGAGTGGATGCCCATCAATTAGAGAATGGCTGAATAAATTGTGGTATATGAATATTATGGAATATTATTGTTTTGTAAGAAATGACCAGCAGGATGATTTCAGAAAGGCCTGGGAAGACTTACACGAACTGATGCTGAGTGAAATGAGCAGGACCAGGAGATCATTATATACTTCAACAACAATACTATATGATGACCAATTTTGATGGACGTGGCCCTCTTCAACAATGAGATAAATGAAATCAGTTCCAATAGAGCAGTAATGAATTGAACCAGCTACACCCAGCAAAAAGAACTCTGGGAGATGACTATGAACCATTACATATAATTCCCAATCCCTCTATTTTTGTCCACCTGCATTTTTGATTTCCTTCACAGGCTAATAGTACACTATTTCAAAGTACGATTCTTTTTGTACAGCAAAATAACTGTTAGGACATGTATACTTATATTGTATTTAATTTATATTTTAACATATTTAACATGTATTGGTCAAACTGTCATAAGGGGGAGGGGATGGGGGTAAGGAGGGGAACAAAAGATTTGGCAATTGTCAATGCTGTAAAATCACCCATACATATAACTTGTAAATAAAAAGCTATAATAATTTTTTTTAAGTGTTAAGTTTGTGAGACCAGATTTGAACTTCAGTCACCACCTAGCTGCCCCCACTTCATGTTTTTTTTTAATAAACTTTGCTCATATGCTACCATTAAAAATAAAAAATAAAAAAATAAAACCATTAATTTCTCTGACATTTTTCTAGTTTATAAGGTCCATCTAATGTGGTTAGCACTGTAGTTTATCTGTCATTGTATCTCTCTAGGTTCCTAGGCACAATGACTTTGAACATAAAAGATTATCAATAAACATCTTCAATATGTATATGTTATATCCATTCATTCAAAAAGTTTTCATTAAATATACAATAAGATGTTAAATTGGGGAGAACATTAGAGATCCTCATCCAACTGCTCACTCAAATTGCCTGGTTTACAGATGGAAAAAAAAAGAGATATGGAAAAAGGATGTAGTTTACACAACTACAAATTGGTCATAAGGAACAGAGAAATATTTTCTAGGCCTTAAAAACTTGGAATCCAGGTTTTTTTTTTTTTTAATTATTTTTTCTGTACAATAGTCTCCTAAGATATGTTAGACATTCTGTGGTTTATTTGCTTATATTTTGCATCAGTGTCCCTTCTTTCAAGAGACTTAAAAGCAATTAACAATAGGGTAAAGTACTGTAAAAATAAATGGTGTTTTAGGATAAAACATAACTGGATTTATTGAGTAGATATAGTAATTATAAGTAGCCATTTGAGGAGGTGGAGCCAACATGATAAAGTAAAGGCAGGAACTCACTCTACCTCTTCACCAAACCACTCCAAAGCCCTTTAAATAATGATTCTAATTTTTTTTTTAATTATCAGAACACTCCAAGATTGAGTAAAATATTTTACAGCCAAAGGCAACTTAGAAGGTCAGCAGAACGAGTCTTTAATATCAGGGTGGGGATTCAGCATGCAGTCTTAGAGCAGGCCACAACAGTGTAGCCCCAGCCTTGGGACCTAGCATCAGCTAAGTAAAAACAGTCATTTGAGATGAACTAGCTACTACAATAGGGCATTAGATTTCACTTTTAAGTCTTTTGGAAGTTAAGGCAAGAAGTGAAATAGTTTGAATTACAGTGTTCTCCATTTTTGAAGGAAGAAAAAAAAGATAAATCAAATTCACAGGGACAAAAATTGTTCCTGGAATGTTGATGGGTTATTATAAGCATACCTGAAGTTGTGAGTCCCAAAAGATTCATTCAGCCAAATTGCTGCTTTTTGTAAATGTGTTCTTTTGAAGATGCTGGATGGCTCTCTCAGATGAAAGAAACCACAATTTTTCCCAAAAGGAATTCTAATCTCACTACTCAGATGTAAATACATAAAGAAGATAATAGACATATTGGTTAGTATTCTGAATTTTAATTTCTCTAAAGTATTTGAAAATGGTAAGGAAGCAGACAGTTTATAAGATGAAGTGGTCAATAGGCCTATGCTATATAGATACAGGCAAAAATTCTATTTTTGTGTGACTTACTTGAATAACTTTGCTCTCCTGCTCCATTTTCTTCAGAGAGTAAATGATTTTCAAATGAATTGTGTAGTACTGTAATTTGTAAAGGAACAAGTCTTTATTATGGTAAAACAGAATTAGACTATAACTTGGGAGTAGAACGTGGGCTGCAGAGACAGGAAAGAAGGGTTTAGGGAAAAGGTTTCCATCATCAGAGAGGGTAATCACAAAAACTATGGGACAACAATCATCCAGTCATAGCATTAGGGGGAAAAAGGAACATTTGCAAAATTGCCCTGAAGAATTTCCCCTTGGGTGCAGCAAATCTTACCTATGATAAATAATAATTTAAAAATAATATTTATACAAATTACTATGTGGTATGCATTCTGTTAAGTGCTTTACAATTATTTGGTCTGCACTACAGCTCTGGGAGGGAGGTGTTACTATCATTCCTATTTTATAGATGAATAAATTGAGGCAAATAGTCGAAAAGAACTGCCTAGAGTCACACAATAAGTATCTTGGGCCAGTTTTGAATTCTTAATTTCCTTACTGCAGGCGCTTTATCTACTTCCCCATCTAGGTGCCTAACTTTGCCACAAACCTCTCCTAGACAATGTGTAAACCATTTGATTTAACAAATCAGGACATCCCAGAACCTCAAAATGACCATGGTTACTTTATAGAGATGGGGATCTGTGGAATTCTTTTTCTTCCTTTTAATATTATAGTTCTCTCTGCAAGAGAAGACTTCTCGAGGAGATTTTCTTGGAGGTAGTCTTAGTATCAGTTCCGATCAAATTACCCCAGATGCAGCCAGCTGGTAAAAATACAAACTTTTATTTTTTCCTTCCAATGTAGCCTGGTTAGTTGAGGCCTCTCTCTCTGCTTGGTTCCAAGAGCTCCCTCTGAATGTCTCCAAATCCAAAGGTTTTGTCCTTCAGCTTCTGCCTCTGCCTCTGCCTCTGCCTCTGCCTCTGCTTTTTTCAGCCTTCAATTCATCTCCACTCTTCATGTAATTCCACTGAAATCTGTTCAAGAGCCTCTATCTGTTTCCTTTATGTGAGAGAGAGAAATTGTGGGATACAAGAGAGAGGGATTATGGGTTTTCTCCCATAGTGCTCTCTGTAAAGTCCATGACTTCAATGAGTAAAGGTGTGAACACAGGCATTGTATCAATTAGTTCTACTTAGTACCTTGTTTCAGGTTCTGGCCCAAAACATCTTCTTGTAAGATCAGATCAATAATGTATCAACTCTAAAGAGTTAGCAGTTTGTAAAGATTCCAACATCTCCCCCTTTCTTTTGCTTTAGAACATAGGGTGGTCATGACCTCCCTGACTTCTCAAGGAAGTGAGAACCCCCCAAAAAAGGTGATCACACCTTCCCTGACCCCTCAGGAAGGGAGATGAAAACACCAAAGGAAATAGGAAGTCAAATCAAATTAGTGGGTTTCTGAAGGGACTCACTTGAAACAGGTACACATAAATCCATCAATATGGGCCAGAACTTTTGAAACAGATATACATGGTATACATAAATCCATCAATATAGGAGGCATTACACATAATTTACATAAGCACATAGCAATATAACATAGGCTAGTAATAATGTAACAAATAACATGAATCAACATAAAATTTAAGTACTGCAATAGTCTCATCAACAATTTTTCATCTCAAGAAATCCAATGATTCTTGCAATTACATAAAATACATAAGCACATAGCAATATAACACAGGCTAGTAGTAATGTAACAAATAACATGAATCATCCTGAAAATTTACACATGTCCATAAGTCCTAGAAATAGTCCATAAGGAATCCATTGTCCATTAGTTCATGTGCCAGGAATCTAATAATTCCTGTAAGCTCTGAAGTACTGCAAAAAGTTTCATCAACAATTTTACATCTCAAGGAATCCAATGATTCTTGCTGGTTTTTCAAGAACTAAAAACAGGACTTCCGGTTAAGATGGCGGAGAGGAGGCTCACAGTTGCATAAGCTCCGTGCTTTCTCTCACTATCCACTTCATTACAAGCCTCTGAATCAATGCTTGACTGAAAAAAACCCACAAATAGTTACCAAGAGAAGCCATCCTTGAGATCCGCCAAGAAAGGTCTGTCTTTACTGGAGGGCTGGGGCGGTTTTAGATCGGGCGCAGGCGGCGGGCAGCGGCAGTGAGAGCACGGGAGCAGACTGGAGAGGGGGTGGGGAGTGATCGCAGCTGTCTCTGCGGGGAGAGCTTCGCTACAGGTTTGGAACCTGCAGCAAGTCAACAGCCCAGCAGAGAAGCTAAAAACACCGGGGCTGAAGAACACAACCGCAAACAGCTGGAGTCTCTCAGGACCTGGCCGCCCCCCCCCTGCCCCCCCCTCAGTGACTCAGCACGCTTTGGGATCTCAGAGCGCAGGCGCAGCACAGTCCTGCTAGTGCCTCACTGCTGCCCCCTGCAGTCTGTAGAGGAAGCTCGATAACACACCCAGCCCCCCCGCAAAGAAAGACTCCAGTTTTTTCTGTTTTTCTTTGGTAGTTTGTCTCTGATTAATAGACAGAATGAGCAAGAAGCTGAAGAGGACTTTAACCCTAGACAGCTTCTACACAGATAGAGAGCAGACTCTAAATCCTGAGGAGACTAAAAACAGGCAGTCGCCAGGTGACTCCCCAAAGGAGGAGATCGTCTGTTCCTCAGCACAGATGAACCTCATAGAAGTGATTAAAAAGGCTCTCACAAGGGAGCTAGAAGAAAAATTGGGAAAGCAGAGTGAGGCTTGGCAAAAGGAGAAGGAAGCTTGGGAAAAGGAGAGGGAGGCTTGGCAAAAGAGCCTGGAGAAGTCAGTTAAAGAGAGAGTGGATAAAGAAGTAAAATCCTTGAAAAATAGGATTAGTGAACTGGAAAACAAAATTGGCGAAATGGAAAAAAATTCCACAGAACAAAAGAACTCAATTGGACAATTAGAGTAAGATTTTAAAAAAGTGAGTGAAGAGAATACTTCACTGAAAATCAGAATTGAACAAGTGGAATTGAATGACTCGAGGAGACAAGAAGAATCAGTCAAGCAAATCCAAAAAAATCAAACAATGGAGAAAAATGTGAAATACCTTCTGGGAAAGACAACAGACCTGGAAAACAGATCCAGGAGAGACAATCTGAGAATCATTGGACTCCCAGAAAAACATGATGAAAAAAAGAGCCTGGACACTGTCTTCCAGGAAATTATCAAAGAGAACTGCCCAGAAGTCATAGGAACAGAGGAAAAAATAAACATTGAAAGGATTCATCGATCACCCACTGAAAGGGATCCTAAAATCAAAACACCAAGGAATATAGTGGCCAAATGCCAGAACCCTCAGATGAAAGAAAAAATATTGCAAGCGGCTAGAAAAACCCAATTCAAGTATCAAGGAGCCACAATAAGGATCACCCAGGATCTGGCAGCATCCACATTAAAAGATCGAAGGGCCTGGAATATGATATTCCGAAAGGCTAAGGAACTTGGTATGCAACCAAAAATAACTTACCCAGCGAGAATGAGCATCTTTTTCCAGGGAAGAAGATGGACATTCAATGAAGTAAGCGAATTTCACCTATTTTTGATGAAAAAACCAGAACTTAACAAAAAGTTTGATCTACAAATATAGAACTCAAGAGAAATCTAAAAAGGTAAAGATTAATCTTGGGAACTATATTTTGACTATATAGATGCATAAAGAATACATGTATACCTTGTTCTAGAAATTGATGTGGAAAGGACATTGTACCAGAAAAAGGGTAAAGTGGGGGTAGTACATCTCATGAAGAGGCATAGGAAACCTATTATATCTGAGAGAAAGAATGGAGGGGGATGAATATAGTGGGTATCTTACTGCCTTTAGAATTGGCTTTAAGTGAAAAATCTTAAGACATATTCAATCTATGGTGAAACTTCTCCCATCTCATTGAAAAGTGAGAAGGGAAAAGTGAAAGGGAAGGAATAAGCTAAGCGGAAGGAATACGGGAACTGGGAGGGAAAGGGGTAAGATAGGGGGAGGAACTCTAAGGCGGGGGGAGAGACACTAAAAAGGGAGGGCTGTGAGAAACAAGGGGTGCTCACAAGCTTAATACTTGGAAGGGGGGGAAAGGGGAAAGAAGGGAGGAAAGCATAAACCGGGGTTAACAAGATGGCAAGTAATATAGAATTGGTCATTCTAACCATAAATGTGAACGGGGTAAACTCCCCCATAAAGAGGAAGCGGTTAGCAGAATGGATTAAAAGCCAGAATCCTACAATATGTTGTTTACAGGAAACACACCTGAAGCGGGGAGATACATGCATGTTAAAGGTAAAAGGTTGGAGCAAAATCTACTATGCTTCAGGTGAAGTCAAAAAAGCAGGGGTAGCCATCCTGATCTCAGATCAAGCTAAAGCAAAAATTGACCTAATTAAAAGAGATAAGGAAGGACACTATATCTTGCTAAAGGGTAGCATGGATAATGAAGCACTATCTATATTAAACATATATGCACCAAGTGGGGTAGCATCTAAATTCTTAAAAGAGAAACTAAGAGAGCTGCAAGAAGAAATAGACAGTAAAACTATAATAGTGGGAGATCTTAACCTTGCACTCTCAGAATTAGATAAATCAAACCAGAAAATAAATAAGAAAGAAGTCAAAGAGGTAAACAGAATACTAGAAAAGCTAGATATGATAGATCTCTGGAGAAAATGTAATGGAGACAGAAAGGAATACACTTTCTTTTCAGCAGTTCATGGAACCTATACAAAAATCGACCATATATTAGGACATAAAAACCTCAAACTCAAATGTAGTAAGGCAGAAATAGTAAATGCATCCTTTTCAGACCACGATGCAATGAAAATTACATTCAACAAAAAAGCAGGGGGAAGTAGACCAAAAAATAATTGGAAACTAAATAATCTCATACTAATGAATGATTGGGTAAAACAGCAAATCATAGACATAATTAATAACTTCACCCAAGAAAACGATAATAATGAGACATCATACCAAAATGTATGGGATGCAGCCAAAGTGGTAATAAGGGGAAATTTCATATCTCTAGAGGCCTATTTGTATAAAATAGAGAAAGAGAAGGTCAATGAATTGGGTTTGCAATTAAAAATGCTAGAAAAGGAACAAATTAAAAACCCCCAGTCAAACACTAAACTTGAAATTCTAAAAGTAAAAGGTGAGATCAATAAAATTGAAAGTAAAAAAACTATTGAATTGATTAATAAAACTAAGAGTTGGTTCTATGAAAAAACCAACAAAATAGACAAACCCTTAGTAAATCTGATTAAAAAAAGGAAAGAGGAAAATCAAATTGTTAGTCTTAAAAATGAAAAGGGAGAACTCACCACTAACGAAGAGGAAATTAGAGCAATAATTAGGAGTTACTTTGCCCAACTTTATGCCAATAAATTCGACAACTTAAATGAAATAGAAAAATACCTCCAAAAATACAGCTTGCCCAAACTAACAGAGGAAGAAGTAAATATCCTAAACAGTCCCATCTCAGAAAAAGAAATAGAACAAACTATCAATCAACTCCCTAAGAAAAAATCCCCAGGACCAGATGGATTTACATGTGAATTCTACCAAACATTTAAAGAACAATTAACTCCAATGTTATATAAACTATTTGAAAAAATAGGGATTGAAGGAGTCCTACCAAACTCCTTTTATGACACAGATATGGTACTGATACCTAAACCAGGTAGGCTGAAAACAGAGAAAGAAAATTATAGACCAATCTCCCTAATGAATATTGATGCTAAAATCTTAAATAAAATATTAGCAAAAAGATTACAGAAAATTGTCACCAGGATAATACACTATGACCAAGTAGGATTTATACCAGGAATGCAGGGCTGGTTCAATATTAGGAAAACTATTAGCATAATTGACTATATCAATAACCAAACAAACAAAAACCACATGATCATCTCAATAGATGCAGAAAAAGCATTTGATAAAATCCAACATCCATTCCTAATAAAAACACTTGAGAGCATAGGAATAAATGGACTTTTCCTTAAAATAGTCAGGAGCATATATTTAAAACCATCAGTAAGCATCATATGCAATGGGGAAAAACTGGAACCTTTCCCAGTAAGATCTGGAGTGAAGCAAGGTTGCCCACTATCACCATTATTATTTAATATCGTATTAGAAACACTAGCCTCGGCAATAAGAGTCGAGAAAGATATAAAAGGAATTAGAGTAGGCAATGAGGAAACCAAACTATCACTCTTTGCAGATGATATGATGGTATACCTAGAGAACCCCAGAGATTCTACCAAAAAGCTATTGGAAATAATTCATAATTTTAGCAAAGTAGCTGGCTACAAAATAAATCCCCATAAATCCTCAGCATTTTTATACATCACCAACAAAACCCAACAGCAAGAGATACAAAGAGAAATTCCATTCAGAATAACTGTTGATACCATAAAATATTTGGGAATCTATCTACCAAAGGAAAGTCAGGAATTATATGAGCAAAATTATAAAAAAGTCTCCACACAAATAAAGTCAGACTTAAATAATTGGAAAAATATTAAGTGCTCTTGGATTGGCCGAGCGAACATAATAAAGATGACAATACTCCCTAAACTAAT
Organism: Antechinus flavipes; assembly: GCF_016432865.1. NCBI lineage: Eukaryota > Metazoa > Chordata > Mammalia > Dasyuromorphia > Dasyuridae > Antechinus > Antechinus flavipes. Next base: position 108,932,135 of record NC_067403.1, read on the forward strand.
CTATTTATTTAGTGCTATACCAATCAGACTTCCAAGAAAATATTTTATTGATCTAGAAAAAATAACAACAAAATTCATATGGAACAATAAAAAGTCGAGAATCTCAAGGGAACTAATGAAAAAAAAATCAAATGAAGGTGGCCTAGCTGTACCTGATCTAAAATTATATTATAAAGCAGCAGTCACCAAAACCATTTGGTATTGGCTAAGAAATAGATTAGTGGATCAGTGGAAAAGGCTAGGCTCACAAGACAGAATAGTCAATTATAGCAATCTAGTGTTTGACAAACCCAAAGCCCCTAACTTCTGGGAAAAGAATTCAATATTTGATAAAAACTGCTGGGATAATTGGAAATTAGTATGGCAGAAATTAGGCATGGACCCACACTTAACACCATATACCAAGATAAGATCAAAATGGGTCTATGACCTAGGCATAAAGAACGAGACTATAAATAAATTAGAGGAACATAGAATAGTTTATCTCTCAGACTTGTGGAGGAGAAAGAAATTTGTGACCAAAGATGAACTAGAGACCATTACTGATCACAGAATAGAAAATTTCGATTACATCAAATTAAAAAGCCTTTGTACAAATAAAACTAATGCAAACAAGATTAGAAGGGAAGCAACAAACTGGGAAAACATTTTCACAGTTAAAGGTTCTGATAAAGGCCTCATTTCCAAAATATATAGAGAACTGACTCAAATTTATAAGAAATCAAGCCATTCTCCAATTGATAAATGGTCAAAGGATATGAACAGACAATTTTCAGAGGATGAGATTGAAACTATTACCACTCATATGAAAGAGTGTTCCAAATCATTATTGATCAGAGAAATGCAAATTAAGACAACTCTGAGATACCACTACACACCTGTCAGATTGGCTAAGATGACAGGAAAAAATAATGATGAATGTTGGAGGGGATGCGGGAAAACTGGGACACTAATGCATTGTTGGTGGAGTTGTGAACGAATCCAACCATTCTGGAGAGCAATCTGGAATTATGCCCAAAAAATTATCAAAATGTGCATATCCTTTGATCCAGCAGTGTTTCTATTGGGCTTATATCCCAAAGAAATACTAAAGAAGGGAAAGGGACCTGTATGTGCCAAAATGTTTGTAGCAGCCCTGTTTGTAGTGGCTAGAAACTGGAAAATGAATGGATGCCCATCAATTGGAGAATGGCTGGGTAAATTGTGGTATATGAATGTTATGGAATATTATTGTTCTGTAAGAAATGACCAGCAGGATGAATACAGAGAGGCTTGGAGAGACCTACATGAACTGATGCTAAGTGAAATGAGCAGAACCAGGAGATCATTATACACTTCGACAACGATATTGTATGAGGACATATTTTGATGGAAGTGGATTTCTTTGACAAAGAGACCTGAGTTTCAATTGATAAATGACGGACAAAAGCAGCTACACCCAAAGAAAGAACACTGGGAAACGAATGTGAACTATCTGCATTTTTGTTTTTCTTCCCGGATTATTTATACCTTCTGAATCCAATTCTCCCTACGCAACAAGAGAACTGTTCGGTTCTGCAAACATATATTGTATCTAGGATATACTGCAACATATCCAACATATAAAGGACTGCTTGCCATCTAGGGGAGGGGGTGGAGGGAGGGAGGGGAAAAAAATCGGAACAGAAATGAGTGTCAATATAATGTAATTATTAAATAAAAAATTTAAAAAAAAAAAAAAAAAAAAAGAACTAAAAACAGTCTCATCTTGTGTTAGGGAATCCAATGAAAAAGTTCTTTTAACAGTCTCATTGTCAGCCATGCTCTTTTAATGGTGAGCACAATCACAACAGAACTACCCGATATTTCTTGGGTCTTCTCCTTTGTTTAAAGGGTCTGCTCCGTCCCTCTGGGATGGACAAGGCAAATCCAACAGGGATCCAATTTTGACTTTCTTCTTTTTTTTTTTTTTAGATCTCAGAATTAGAAGTACCAATCAAGGACTCTTTGGGGCCAATTTCTAATTTTGTGATCTGAGAAGAGTTCCAGTAAATTAACACAGAAAGTTACATAGAGGTGTAGCTTTTCATCACATTTATATAGTGGACATATTGATAAAGAAGACTATTAGGAAAAAAGGGAAATCTACAATAGAGCTTTCTTTTGGACAATATGTCTAACATATTGTGATCAGAGAACACAATTTCATGTCATTATTTCAATGAGAACTTCTCTTTTTTTGGTTTCAGGACTCAACAACAAACAGTGAAAGAATGAATGAAATAAATAAATGTATCACAGTGTATATAGTATTCTAATGGTTCTGATTGTTATGCCACAGTTCTCTTTAACTGTCCTGACTCAGTTTCTCTGCACTAGTTTCCCTTGTCTGAATTTCCTTAACTGTTCTTTCTCAATCCCCTAAGCTGTAAAACTTCCCCTCTGGTCCATTAAGACTGAGGACGATTTGCTCTAAGGTTATAAATTGTTAGCAAGATAAACACGAGAGTAGACTTCTTGATTCTTTTCTGTCCTTAAGAATTTACAATATCCCTCTAAAATATTCCAAGATACCTCACTGATATCTTCATTTCTGTGTATTCAGACATCCTGTCTCTGGGTTTTTAGGATTTATGACCTCCCCCATCCTGACAGAAGTTTTCCCACACTTCTTACACCTTCCTTTGTTTAGAGAAAAGGTATTTAAGAAGTTGGGATTCCCCCATTCATTGCTGGAGGCTGGAGGCTGGATGCTGGATGCTGGATTCTTTGAGATGACAGTCTCCTTCAGCTCTGGGACCAACATGGATCCCTTGGTCCCAGTATATCTTTATCTCTGTCTGACTGGATAATTTGAAATGAGAGCCCTGTCCAGTCAATTATGCTCTCCAATTAATAAAATATTAAAAACTCTCTGATCTCTCTCCTGCCTCAGTTTCTCCAGCATTACATGATCACTTCCCATAAGTCTTTCTAAGTTTTTCTGAAATCATCATGCCCATCATTTCTTATAGTATAATAAAATTTCATTACAATTCCTCCAACAGTGCATTAGTGTCCCAGTTTTCCTATAACCACTCCAACACACAACATTTTCCTTCTTTTTTTTCATATTAGAAAATTTGATAAGTATGAGGTTGGTACCTCACGGTTGTTTTAATTTGCATTTTTTTTTTTTTAGCCAATTGAATTACACCAGTATGGCAAAGATATATGGTTACATCTCCTGTTGGCATTCCATCTGTTACTACACCACCATCACCCCAGCCTTAATATCTAGTCTTCATTAGTTTTTAAAACAAAAATTAAAAAAAAAATCAGCCTCTCTCTAATCAATAAGTCACCATGAAAATGAATATTCTGGGGGTATTCTGGTATTCTGGGTGTGAGTTTCTACACATTCATCTAGATTGATCCTCAGGTGACAAACATATAGCTCATTATCTAGTCTGTTCTTTAAGTTTTTTCCAGTTTGGGAGGAACCTATCAAGGCATGAGTTCCACTGGCAGAGTCTTTGAAAACAAAGCTGCTTCCACTTCACATCATGAAAAACTATCTAAGAAGGAATTTAGAGGAGTCCATAAGCATTTCAAGAAACTTCAGATTATATTGCAGAACTATAACTAGATGTATTTTGACCTGCAGCAAAAATTAGTTAAGAGGACAATGATAAGTAAGAGCATAATCAGTCTTCAGCTTCAAATTCATAGGGAGAGGTAGTATGGTACAGTAGAAAAGTCACTGAGCTCAAAATCAGAAAATACTAAGTTCCAATCCTGCCTCACACATTCAGTAGCTATATTACTGAAGGCAAGGCACTTGACCAATCTGTGCCTTCCTTTCCTCATCTGTAAAATGAGGGAGTTGGATCCAATGGATTCTAAAATCCTGTTAATCTTTTAATCCCATTTCCATTTTGGTGGGATGTACAGAGAAGGCAAGGCCCATGAAAAGGATATCACAGTGCTTAGGCTCTATAGGATCACAGTTGGATAGCAAACTGGGATTGGAAGACTACAAGATACTGTGGAAAGAAAGGCATTCTCAATGGGTCTTGGTGTGAAAGTCCATGAACTTCATTTATATTTCTTATGTCTCTGCTAATGTATCCATTGTGCCTGTCTTGTATTCTTGTAAATGAGGTCTATTATATGTAAAACCTTTTTAAGCTTTGTTTTTCTAAAAGAAAAAATTACAATTATTCTTTATTTTTGGAAGTACTTTTAAAATGTTAAATTTGAACACAGCATGAGTTTTTTCCTAAACTTCACATTCATTTCTATTAGTCTATTTCTTCATTTTCATATTTTAGCCCATCAAAAATTCTAATAATCTACATATAAAGAACTCTACAAATGTTTAAATTTGTAATGCTTCATGCACATGCTATTTTGCTTCATTATCCCATCTCAAAGAACAGATAGACATATTTCCTATTTCCAGAATCCATCTTAAAAAATAAATTCTTCCGCCATAATATTTTTTTCATTTTTAAAAACCCACATAAAGTTGTTTGTCTTTTTCATTATAATGCAATGATGCTTAGGACAGATGGTAGGCATTCACTAGTCAACTATGTAATCAGTTTGCAAAAGTAAGTATTCAACAAACACTATAAGATATAGTATGTTGAGAAATATTGTTTTTTTATTCTTTTGTGTTAATAAGAATCACAGTTTCTGCTGTTTTGAAAGCAGGATGGGAAGATACAAAGGTGGGAAATTTAGCAGGGAATGTTTATTACCTGCAGGTATCATTAAGTAGCCATCATTATTAGATGACATCACTATTTGTAGTTATATCTGAGTTTTACATATCTTCTTCTGAACAAAAATAGACTCCTTACTAAGTTATCGATTTCATGCATTTGGTAACCTGTATTAGAATGTATTCTAGTCAAGAATACTTAGACCTATAGCTATTTTTATGTGTCATTTATTATGCTTCTTATTCAAAATTTCTTGTCATAAATATCCCCAAATTTAGATTCTATCTAGTCACATTCATATTATGTAACAAATTTTATTGCTATATATGGACATGACTTCAAGATACCAGTCCTGTATTGTGAAACATTTTTTTTGTGGAAAAAAAAAAAAAAACAATTAAATGGCAATTAACATTTGTTGGGTTTTTTTAAAATATATTTACTTAGTTTTCAGTTCCTAATTTTGTCCCTTCTTCATTTCCTCCCCCTTTTCCCTTCTTGAGATGGTACACAATAAGATAGAGGTTATGCATGTGCAATTACATAAATATTTTCTTATTAGTAATCTATATAAAAAGACTAATAAAAGGAAGGATAGAAGAAAGGAAAGAAGGCAAGAAGGCAGGAAGGCAGGAAGGCAGGAAGGCAGGAAGGCAGGAAGGAAGGAAGGAAGGAAGGAAGGAAGGAAGGAAGGAAGGAAGGAAGGAAGGAAGGAAGGAAGGAAGGAAAGAAGGAAGGAAGAAAGGAAGAAGGAAGGAAGAAAGGAAGAAGGAAGGAAGGGAGGGAAGGAGGGAAGAAGGGAGGGGGAGGCAAGAAATGAGGGAAGAAGGAAAGAAGGGAGAGAAGGAGAAGAGAGGAAGGGACAGAAGGAGTATGGATAGGAAAAATAGCATACTTCAAATCTGTATTCAAAATATATCAGTTCATTTCATTCAGTCCTTTGGGATTGACTTGCATCATTGTATAATTGAGAATAGCTATCATTCACAGTTCTTCATAGAACAACATTGCTGATATGAGTACTGTTCATTTCTCTATACATTAGACCATATAATTCCTTCCAGGTTTTTTTCTGAAATCATCATGCTCCTTACTTCTTATAGTACAATAATACTGCATTACAACCATATACCATAGCTTGTTTAATCATTCTCCAACTGATGGGCATCCCTTAGATTTCCAATTATCAGTCACCATAAAAACAGCTACGATAAATATTTTTGTACATATAGTGCCTGTTTTTGATACTTTGGGGATATAGACCTAGCAGTAGTGTTGCTGGATCAAAGGGTATGCACAGTTTTATAGTCCTTTGAACATAGTTCCAAATTGTTCTGTAGAATGTTTTTTTCCAATTCACAGTTCCTCTAACAGTGCATTAGTGACCCAGTTTTCCTATAACTCTCCAGCATCCAATATTTTCCTTCTTTTTTTCATATTAGGCAATGTGATAAGTATGATTTGATACCTTAGAGTTGTTTTAATTTGCATTTCTCTAGTGAACAGAGATTTTTCATATAGATATAGATAGCTTTGAGTTAATTGTCTGAAAACTGCCTGCTCATATACTGTGATCATTTATCAAATGAGGAATTTTTAGGATTCTTACAAGGTGCTAAGTAAGTGGAATTGAGGAGACAGTGGTTAAATCTAGTTTAGCATTGATTTAATCCTACAACAAATAATGGTTTCCTAGTGATATAATGATTGATGTATACTCAGTGTACAGCATATAAGCAAGAAGCTCTCAGGGCCAGACACACAAGCATACTAGAAGCTTTCTGAGGCTGAGACAAATTCATTCCATCTTTTACCTTTGTGCTGGCTGGAAGCTGAAGCTGGCAGAGGCAAAGGCCTCTAATGGCAGGAGCTCTCAGAACCAAGGTGAGAGATAGGCCTCTAAGAAAGTTAACCGGACCCAAGGAAGGAGACAAGAATTGGAAAGAGACAATAAAGGATTTGGACTTTAATTTCTATCTGCATTTGGGATGATTAAATTGAACTGAAACTAAGGCTGCTTCCAGAAGCCCCCCAAGAAACCTGCTCCCAGAAAATATTATATTTTAGAGAATAATATTATAAGCAATGATTTGTATTTTTATAAATTTGACTCAGTTTTCTATATATTTGAGAAATGAAGCATTTATCAGAAATATTATTCCCAAAAGATTGTGCTAGTTTGCTGTTTTCTTTATAATGTTGATTGCATTGGCTGTGTTTGTGCAAAAACTTTGATTTTATATATGCAAAATTATTTATTTTACATTTTGTAATGATGTCTTTCTCTTGTGTTGTCCTAAATTCTTCCTTTACATTTTGATTTACTTAGTGGTATCACCTTTATATGTATATCCTGTTTGATCTTATCTTAGTATATGATGTAAGGTGTTGATTTATAACTAGTTTCTGCCATACTATTTTACAGTTTTTGTAGTAGTTTTTTTTTTTTAATTGAGTTTTTGTTATAAATTTTTAGATCTATGGGTTTATCATATACTAGTTGATTATGGTCATTTACTATAATATAATTTGCACTTAATCTATTCCACTGATCCACCACTCTATTCTTACATTGTCTTGATGATTATCACTTTATAAGACATTTTGAGATATAGTAGAAGTAGATGACCTTCTTTTACATTTTTTATTATCTTGATAACCTTGAGCTTTTCTTTTTTCTTTGTGTGCTTGTCTTTGTTATTATGTTTTTCTAGCTCTACAATTTTTTTAAATAGTTTAATTTAATGGATATAGCACTGAATTAGATTAGATTATTTTAAGTAGAACTGTCATTTTTATTGTATTGGATAAGCCTTCTCATGAGCAATTAATGTTTTTTTCCAATTTTTTAGATCTGACTACACTTGTGTGAAACATATTTTGTACTCTTGTTCATATAGTTTGTTGGTCTGTTGTGAAAGAGTTACAAGTATTATATATCATTACAGTTATTTTAAATGGAAATTCTCTTTCTAACTCTTGCTACAGGATTTTTTTGAAAATATATAAAAATTAAATGCAGGAAGGCAGAAATAATAAATGCTTTCTTTTCAGATCACAATGCAATAAAAAGTACATTCAACAAAAAATTAGGTGTAAATAGACCAAAAAGTAATTGGAAACTAAATAATCTCATCTTAAAGAATGATTGGGTAAAACAGCAAATTAAAGACACAATTAATAATTTCATTCAAGATAATGACAACGGTGAGACATCATACTAAAATTTATGGGATGCAGCCAAAGTAGTAATAAGGGGAAATTTTATATTCTTAGAGGCTTACTTGAATAAAATAGAGAAAGAGAAAATCAATGAATTGGGCCTGCAACTTAAAAAGCTAGAAAAAGACCAAATTAAAAACCCCCAATCAATTACTAAACTTGAAATTCTAAAATTAAAAGGAGAAATTAATGATATAGAAAGAAAATATATAAAAATGCTTTCAATTTATGTGGGTTTATCTTATTTCCTGCAATTTTGCTAAAGTTCATAATAATTTCAATTAGTTTTTAGTGGATTCTAGATTTAGTAGATGGTGATAGTTTTATTTCTTCATTGCCTATTCTAATTCCTTCAATGTTATTTTTATTCTCTTGTTGATATAGCTGACATTTCTATTAAATAATTTATAGTAAATAATAAGAGGTGATAATGGGCATAATTGTATTTTGGGAAGTCTATACCTTATCCCTATTACAGATAACACTTGCTGATAGTTTTACATTAATACTATTTATCATTTTAAGGTTAGCTCCATTTATTCCTATGTTCTCTAATACTGTTCATAGGAAATAGTGTTGTATTTTGCCAAAGGTTTATCTGCATCTATTGACAAAGTAAGGTTGTTCCTGTTGCTTTTGTCATTGATGTGCAATCGTGCTGATAGTTTTCCTAATATTGAACTAGTCCTGTATTCCTGATATAAATCTAACCTGGTTATAATGTATCATCCTCATGAAATATTGTTGCAATCTCTTTGCTAGCATTTTATTTAAATTTTTTCATATTCATTAGGGAAATTGTTCTATGATTTTCTTTCTTTGTTTTGGTTCCTTCTGGTTTGGATATTAGCACCATATTTGTGCCATAGAAGGAATTTGGCAGGATTCCCTCATCACCTATTTTTTCAAATAGTTTATACAATATAAAAATTAATTGTTCTTTAAATCTTTGGTAGAATTCACCTGTGGATCCATTTGGCATTGGAGATTTTTTTTTCAGATGTTTAATGATAGTGTTTAGTGTGTGTGTGTGTGTGGGGGGATTTATTATTTTAGCATTTAGTATAATAGTATTATCTCATCTTAATCTGAGCAATCTATATTTTTGTATCCATCCATTTCATTTAAATTGCCAATTTAATTGGAATATACTTGGGCAAAATAGCTCCTAATAATTGCCTTAATTTCCTTTTCATTGGTGAATTAATTCCTTTCATTTTTGATACTATTGATTTAGTTTTTTTTAATCAAATTAACCAATAGTTTATCTATTATTCTCCACTCCCCATAAAATGAGCTTCTAGTTTTATTAATTAGTTCAATAGTTTCCTATTTTCAATTTTAAATTATTTAGGTCTTTTTTAATTTCCAGGATTTCCAACTTGGCATTTAGTTGGGTGAGTTTCATTTGTTATTTTTCCATTTTTTTTGTTGTTGTTGCAAGTTCAATTCATTGGTTTGCCATTTCTCTGTTTTATTGACATAAGTAATTAGAGATATCCATTTTCCCTTAAGGACTGCCTTGACTGTACTCTATGAATTTTGGTATGTTGATTTAATGTTTTCATTTTATTTTATGAAATTATTGATTTTTTCTATGGTTTGTTTTTTGACTGACTTATTTTTAAGATTAAATTATTAATTTTTAATTTCTCCATTGTCCCATTATTGAATGTAATTTTTATTGTATTATGATCTGACAAGGATACATTTACTATTTCTGCTTTTTTACATTTGATTATAGAATTATTATGTCCTAATACATGGACAGTTTTTGTGTACGTGACAAGTACTGCTATGAGTTATACTTTTAGTACTCCTATTCAATTTTCTCCAGAGATCTATCATATTTAACTTTTCCAGACTTTCATTTAATTTTGTAACATTTCTTATTTATTTATGATTAGATTTATGTAGTTCTGAGAGGGGAAAGTTGAAGTCTCCCACTACTATAGTTTTATTGACGTGTCTTCCTGTAACTCATTTGTTTTCTACTTCAAAATTTAGATGTTATACCCTTTGGGGCATATATTACTTCTTTGTCTGTGATATCTTTCAACAAGATAGCTTCCTTCTTTGTCTCTTTTACTTAGATCTCTTTCTTTTCTTTTGCTTTATCTGCTATGATTGTTACCCCTACTTTCTTTTCTTCAGGTAAAGCATAATAGATTCTGTTCCAGCCCTTTACCTTCACTCTATTTCAGATGTGTTTCTTGTAAACAACATATTGTAGGGTTATGTTTTTTAATCCATTCTGCTATTTGCTTCTGTTTTTTAGTGAGTTATTCCCATTCACATTTATAGTTAATATTAACTGTGTATTTAATGCAATTTAATTGCATTATTATGCAACTATATATTATTTTCCCCCTTCCATCATTCTCTCTCACCTTCCCATCTTTTTCCTTCTCACAAATGTTTTACTTTTAATCACTGCTTTTGCAATCAATTTTCCCTTTCATCAATCCCTCTCCTACTTCTATCATCCTCATTTTTTAACTTCCTGATATGGTAAGATAAATTCCTGTATCCAACTGAACTTGTATATTATTTACTTTTTAAGCCAATTGTTATCCTCTCTCTATTATGTGGGATAATTTACCCCATTCAATCTTCTTCTTCCTTTTCTTCCAGTGAAATTTTCATTCTCACCCATTTATTTTTTGGGGGGTATCAGCTCATAAAATTATAAACTGGACTAAAACTAGCTTCTAACCTAGAGATGGCTGGAGTTGAAGCAAAGCAGGATAGAGACAAAAGACTCAGGACAAAACAAAAGTTTAATTAACTTTAAAATAAAGGATAAAGAAGTATGTGTACAGAACACCCCCTCCCAATATTCCCCAGAAGAAAAGCTTAACATGTTGTATCTTAATATAATAAGGCTTATATATCACAAGTGGCCTGGATTATGACATAATCCTTTTTAGGTCTTGAGCTACATATCTTATGAATCCTATGGGAACAGTTTTGTCTCAAGTCTCAGGAGATGTGCCCACACTGCAGAGAACAGAACCAAAATTCTGTGATGGAACAGTAGTGCTGAACCTGTCAGTGACAAGTAACAGAGATTGAATATGTGATAGATTGCCCTGGAAAATAAAGGGAGCTAAATCCCTCAATGAACACCTGGTGTCAATCCAAGTAATACATTTTGCCAGGTGATATCATTCTGAGTGCAAAGAATTATTGTTATGCAAAACTTAGAACTCAGCCTACCTACTGGGCCTTTAGCTCTAAGAAATAGAGTATCTCCAAAATATTTTGACAAAAATTATCTTATATTCTCATGCTCTGTCTACATTCATGCCTTCTAATTGCTCTTATAATAATAAAGTTCTTAAGAGTTACAAATATTATTTTGCCCTATAGCAATATAAACAAATCTTATTGGATTTCTTATATTTTCTCTTGTTTCTTTCTTTCTTTTTTTTTTTTTTTAGTTTTTACTTTCCTTTGAATCTTATATTTGGACGTCAAATTTTGTTATTCACCTCTGACTTTTAATTAGGAATGATTGAAAGTTCTCTATTTTGTTAAATATCCCTTTTTCTGAAAGGTTTTATTTAGTTTCCTAGGTAGGTGACTGTTGACTGTTATGCTAGCTCTTTTGTCTTCCAAGCTCTAACATTCTTTATTGTGGAAGCTGCCAAATCCCATTTAATTCTGATTCTAACTCTGTGATGCTTGTGTTGTTTCTTTTAGGCTACTTACAGTATATTCTCCTTGATCTGTGAGCTCTGGAGTTTTGTTATAATATTTCTGGGAGTTTTAATTTTTAGATCTCTTTCAGGTGGTGATAAGTGAATCTTTCAATTTATATTTTGCCCTCTAGTTATACTATATCAGAACAGTTTTCTTTGATAACTTCTTATAAGATGCTGTCTAGGCTTTTTTATTTTTTTTTTATCATGACTTTCAGGTACTCCAATAATTCTTAAATTGTCTCTTCAGGATTTATTTTCTAGGTCAGTTGTTTTTTCAATAAGAAATTTCACATTCTCTAACCTTTTCTGGTTTTACCTTATCTTGATGTTTTATAGAGCCATTAGATTTTACTTCCACTACTGAATTTTTAAGGATATTTTAAAATTTTTTCTAGAAGTTCTTTTGGGATCTGGGACCAAATTACAATTTTTGAAGCTTCACATGTAGCCAATTTGACACAATTGTCCTCTTCTAAATTTATCCCTTGATCATCTTCCCAGTAATCATATAATCATATTAACTTTCTATAGTCAAGTTTCTTCTTCTTCTTCTTCTTCTTCTTCTTCTTCTTCTTCTTCTTCTTCTTCTTCTTCTTCTTCTTCTTCTTCTTCTTCTTCTTCCTCTTCTTCCTCTTCTTCCTCTTCTTCTTCTTCTTCTTCTTCTTCTTCTTCTTCTTCTTCTTCTTCTTCTTCTTCTTCTTCTTCTTCTTCTTCTTCTTCTTCTTCTTCTTCTTCTCTCGTTTCTCTCTCTCCCTTTAACTTGGTGTTTTTATGTGATAGTTGAGCTCTGGTCCTGCATGGTCCCAAATTTTTTGTTTTGTTTTGTTTTATTTTTTGTTTTGTTTTGTTTTTATGCTGAGTTTTACTGCTGGCTTTCTTAAGCTTCAGAGCTTAACTGCTTGCTTTCACAGGAGGGTAGGCTTCCCTTCTAACTTACATTGGGAGGTGGGGCTTCCTCATTAGCCTCCCCTGAAAGTGGAGTTTAGTTGCTAGCCTGCCCCAGGGTTTGGATCTTTGTTGATGGGTTGCCATGGTAACAGATTCTGGTGACTAGTGGTCATTCCAATGAAAATGGATTTTTCTCTGTTGGCAGGTCCAAGGCTTGGAGACTCATCATTGGCCACTCCTAGATCTGAGCTTCACTACTGATCAGCAATGAGGTCATGTCCTGGCTAATGCTTTATGCTGGAAATGGGGGTGGAGTCTTGCTGCACTGTACAGATTGCTCACATGCTTATGGGGATGCTGGTCTGCAGGAGGGCAAGACCTTGCTACTGGACTTCCCCAGCTGTAGAGCTTTGTTGCTGGCCCTTTGCTATGAAGCCAGCTATTGCTATTACTCTTAGATCTTGCTCCCCTCCCAGATCAGTGAAGCAGACCTTTCTTGCCATACTAGTAAGCTTCTCTGCTCCCAGATCAGTACTGAAGAGGTTTTCTAGTAATTTGGAAGGAATTTGGAAAGGGCTGCATAAGATTCTTAATTCACTTTGCCATTTTGGCATCAGAAGTCCAGCATTTGTTTTAATACCTTGGAATATTGATTGACTAACATTATTATTCCATTTTCTTATAATAACTTGGCTGCTTTATAAAATGTATACATTGCATTATGCCAAACAGCATCTAATGGATTCATTTCAAAACATTGGTACAATCATATACCATCTGGCATGAATTTAAAAGAGAGTTTTTGCTATGGTGTGAAATAAAGCAAAACAAATAATGGCAGATAACACATACCAGTTAATGCTATTTAGTGTAGAGAAGAAATTACCTAACCTTTGAAAATGAAGACTAAATTTAATTGAGAGGTCCTTTACTGAAATTACCAACATCCTATTGACAACTAAAATATCATCTAGTGTCTATTTTTTGGAATAAAAGTTAATTCTACTTCCAGTGTCAAGTGAAATGAGGAAGCAACACTATGAAAACCTTCCAAATTTGTCTCTAAACACTTCAAAACCATACTAAGGTCATAGAAGCAACTTACCAGAATAGGAGGAATTTTATTTGGGTGGGAGGAGAGTGAGATCCAAGAGCAGAAACAGCCAGCCTCACACTGGGGAGCTGTGTCAGGATTCTGAGCCTGCAGCATTCTATCACCTGAAAACTAGCAACCCCCTGAGCAAGGCAGCACAGAAAGGCCCTACCCCCAGAACAAGCCACCAGACAGAAAGACATTGATCCTCCATTGCTTAGCAGTAATGAGACTCTGCTCCAGGATGGGACAACAAATCTACTCATCCTTCCCCCAGGGATTACCTGTTTATATGGCCACATAGTAGCAGTATCTCTCCTTTTAAGCAGACTAACAACAAGATGCCTCCTTCAGGGGCAACCCACAGAAAAACTTTTCATAACAATCCAGCAGCTATATCCTGGCCAGCAGAGAAATCTGGTACCTTTGGAAGGTCAACAGGGAGCACAATCTCTTAACACAAGCTAGAAGGGAAGTGCAAACAAACAGCTAGTTCTTGATTCCCCGTGAAAGCCCAAAGACCTTGACTTCCAGCTTGAAAAAGTTTGAAACAGTGAAAACCAAAGTCTAAGTTTCACATAAAAACACCGAGTCACTAAATATATAGGGAAAAAAAAAGAGGCAAGAACAAGAACAAAAATTTGACAATAGAAAGTTACTGTGGTGATAGGAAGGATCAAGGCAGAAATTTAGAATAGGTCAATAGTTTCAAAGTGTAATTTTCTCTCAGGCCCAAAAAGAATTTCTAGGAGAGCTTTAAAACGATTTCAAACAGCAAATTAAAAAAAAAGAAGAAAAAAGGGGAAAGAAATAAGAGTATTCTAAGAGAATCATGAAAAAAAGAGTCAGCAATCCAGGAAAAGATATACAAAATTCACTGTTATAAAAATATAAAAACCTATAAAAAATTCACCGAAGAAATTGGATACTTAAAATTAGAATTGAGCAAGTGAAAGCTAATGACTCAATGGAATGTCAAGATATGAAAAAACAAAGTCAAAAAAGTAAAAAAGAGAGAGAGAGAGAGAAAGAGAGAGAGAGAAGAAAATGTGAAATTTCTCATTGGAAAAACAACTGACCCAGAAAATATATCTAGGAGTAATGCTGTAAGAATTATTGGAGAGGACAATTCTGGGAAGATGCCAACAAAGGTCAAAAAATTTCAAGCTCTCCAGATTTCTTCCACAAACAGAATGTGCACCTCATGGTGAACATAAACTAGAAAAACACAAAGAAGACTGAGCAGAACAGAGATTCTCTGGGATAATCCAAAAAACCAAAGAAAGACCCAGGTCATGGATTAACCAGTATGAAGTACAAATATCTCCAGGTTAGCTCACCTGAAACAGGCAGTGGGAACCCAGGAGCTATCTGGGTCTGGCTAGAGCCTCAGCCCAAAACACAAAAACTTTCACCTCCTGGATAGTATTGCAGAGTCAAGAGTCTGAGTCTGAGAAGACTGAATGAACCTCCAGATAATTAGGAATGCCAGACTTAGTTGTGCTGCTGAAACACAGCCATGGACAAAAATGAACCAGTTCACTCAGTGAATATAGAGGCATGGGGGCAGGTACTCTGCTGTGGGCATTTGCAGCAAGGTGGAATAAATTTTGGTTTGAGGCTTCAGGTCAGAGGGAAGAGCTAAACTGAAGTTAAAGACACCATCCTCCACTCCAGAAATAGAGGTGCAGGTGCTTACATTAATAGCTCTTATTAAAAAAAAAAAAAGGCAAAGAAGAAAGAATCCAACCATAAAAACTTACTAAGGAATAGAGAAGACAAGAGTTTATCTTCAGAGAATTGTGAAGTTAAAAAAAAAAGCCTCTTCTATCCCAAAGAGTAATATTAAATAGCTGCCTGCCCAGGAAGAAATTATAGAATTCAGGGGAAAAAAAAAACTTTTAAAATCAAGTGAGAGATATTGAGGAAAAACTATGAATAAATAAATAAATGAATGAATGAACAAACAAATAAATAAATAAATAAAGATGAAAACCATCCAAGAAAAACAAGATTATGAAAAAAAAAAAAAGTTAACCAAATAGGAAAGGAGATAGAGACTTAAAGAAGAAAATAATTCTTTGAAAATTAGAACTGGGCAAAGGGAAGCTAGTGAAACTACAATAGACCAAGAAATAACAAAACAAGATATAAAAAGTGAAAAAAATAGAACAGAATGTGAAACATAAGAAAAAACAACAGATCTACAGAACAGATAAAGAAGAGAAAATATAAGAATAATTGGAGTACCTTAAAGCAGTTACAAAAAAAATGCAAGAAATAATCCAAAAAAATTATCCTGGAGTGGTAGAACTCAAAGGGAAAGTAGAAATAGAAAACAAATCCACCAATCAACACTTCAAAACAATCCTTTGTGGAAAAAAACAGCATCATTATTGCCAAATTTTGAAATCCCCAGATTAAAGAGAAAATTTTACAAGAAACAAGCAAAAATCCAAATATGCTAGAGCTACAATTAGAATCATTCAGGACTTCTAAGCAGTTATATTAAAAGACTACAGATCCTGGAATAATATATATGCTAACAATCAAAAGAACTAGACCGGCAGACAAAATATCATATCCAGCAAAATTATCCATGATTTTGAATTTAAAAAAATTCAATAAACTTGCAGATTTTCAGAGCTTTGTGTCGATCAAACCTGAACTTAATATAAAATTTAACATGTAAGAGCTAATATCAAAGATTAATCTGAAGGAACAAAACATGGACAGATTGTTTATGTGTTATACATAGAAATGTATACCATATATTTAAGATTAACATCAATAATTGGGTGGCTCAAAAGAAATATTGGGGCAAAGTTGAGTATGATCTAATTCTAAATGTGATTAGTCATTGTAGTGTTCCCAAGGCCTTTCCAAAGTCTTTCTAAATTGTTTATCTTCATAAAGTTTTTTGCTAGTGTGTACATTTTTCTCCTCATTCTATTCACTTCATTTATATCAATTCATATGTCTTAGCAGAAGTTTTTAATTAAATCATTTCTTTCATAATTGCTTATAGTGTCATAGAATTCTTTCATATGTATTGACTTGTTTGGTTATTCTCCAGAGCAGAGGAACACCCTCTATTTCCAATTCTTTGCTACAATGAAAAGAGATATAAATATTTTTGGACATGGGGTCTTCTTCCTCTTCTTTTGTTCTCTATGGCACACTGACCCAGTAACAGAATTTTGTTGGTTGCATCAAAAAGAATGAATGCATTAGTAACTTTTGGAACATCATTTCAAATTACTTTCCATAATAGCTGGTCCAGCCAATACCCATTTTTCCACAGTTTCTTCATCATTCGCCATGTTTTTTTGTGTATTGAGATCGCCAATTTTGTTGAATGTGAATATTTAGCTTAGAAAAGATGTATTTCGCTCAATCTAGTACTGCAGTATACATTGTCTTCACCAGTTTCACATCCTGTCTGTCTCTTCTCCTTATAATTACACAAATTAGGAACAGTTTCTAGAGGCATGTAGCAGTTTTGCTTTACTCTATTTTCTAAAGTCATCACCATCTAGTGTCAGGACAGAATCAAGACAATTCGTAATGGTTTGAGATGAAGTAGTGCATCCTTAGTGTCTTCAATGTCTAACCAAGTTCTAAGTGCCTTATAGGTGTTGCTTCATCTGCTTTCATAGTCATTGAAAAACATTTTCTTATCTACCCATTCTACCAGAGGAAATCTTAACATGATGAGGTAGACATCTCCCCAACTCACCATAGGGTTTGAGACCCCTTGATTACCCTCAAACTGGTTTATTTAGTCTCTCTGCTGAATCAGTTTAAAATAAACTTCACCTTCATCTTCAGCAGTGTATTGTAGGAAGAAGAGGACATTTGTAGTCAGAAGATCTGCATTCTAATCCTAGTACCACCAATTACTATCCATGTGATTTGGGGCAAATGATTTAACCCCTATCAACTAATTAATTCAACTATGAAAAATAATATCTACCTGTATAATGGTCACCTGGGTAGTACAATATTTAGAGCACTGGGCTAGGAATCAAACTCATCTTCCTGGATTCAAGTCTGGCCTCAGACACTAACTAGCCAAGTGACCATGGGCAAATCAATTAACCTTGTTTGACTCAGTTTCCTCATCTATAAAAAATGAGCTGGAGAAGGAAATGGCAAACTCTTTGCCAATTTTTTTTGCCAAGAAAATCCTAAAGAGGGTCAGAGAAGAGTTAGAAATGACTAAAACTACTACAGAACAGTTTATGAAATTTAAATTCAAATAATAAGAAAATATTTGGAAGAGCTAGGTGGCACATTGTATAGAATGCTAGATTTAAAGTCAGGAAGACTCATCTCCTTGAGTTCAAATTTGGTCTCAAACATTTACTGATTATGTAACGTGGGTCAAGATGAAACAGAATCAGAAATGAAACAATTTATTTGTTTAAGATTGGAAAAGAATACAACAAGTCTATATAGTGTCACTATTTATTAAACTTATGTGCAGCATATGTCATGCATGGATGAATCAGGCTGCATGAATCAAAAGCTGGAATTAAGGTTGCCAAGAGAAATACCAACAATCTTAGAAATTCAGACAATATCACACTGAGGGCAAAAAGTGAGGAAGAAACAAGAAATCTCTTGATCAGGGTAAAAGAAGACAGTGTAAAAGCTGGTTTGAAGCACAACATAAAAAACTAAAAAGATCTAAGATCTTGGCAACTCATTCCTTTAGTTCCTGGCAAATAGAGAAAAAAAAATGTAAGCTGTGCCAGATTTTATATCCTTTGGCTTAAAGATCATTGCAGATGACAGCTGCAGCCATCAAATTAAAATATGCTTACTCATTGGAAGGAAAACTATGGCAAATGTGAACAATATGCTGAAAAGTAGAGACATTATCTTTCCCAAGAAATATCCACATGGCCAATGCTATGATTTTTCCAATAACAGTGTATGGCTGGAAAAGTTAGACACAGATTCTTTGTTTTTTTATTTGTTGACCAAAAGGTAGTATACAGGAAAGAACAAATGAGTTGATTTAGTCAGAATATAAAGTGTACACAGGAGAACAATATAAAATTATTCTAGAATGAGAGGTTAAGGGCCAATTGGGAAAAATGCTAAATTTCAAACAAAAGAATTTGTTTCTTACTCTGGAGACAATAGGAATGCACAAAAACTTCATAAATGAAGCCCAGGAATGATGTGGTCAGATCTTTCCATTGTAACAATTTGGCAGATTTGTAGAAGAGGATTGAATAAGGGATAGACTTGGGCAGAGAATCAAATAAAGATACCTCTACAATATTTTGCCAAAACATAATGAAAACTTAGAGTAGAGTGATTGGAGAGAAACTAATGTAGGTTAGAGAATGTGTCTGGCAATGTCCAGCAAGCAGTTGTAGATCCAAGATTGGAGATCAGGAGGGAAATTGGGCAACGATATATATGATTGAGGGCTGTTTGCATAAAAATGATAACTAAATGAGATTAGTTAAGAGCACCAAGAGAAAGATAAAAAAATTACAGAAGGGTCAGAGCTCTATGGTATTAGCACACGTGGAAAATACAATCTGAACATTGGTTCAACAAAAAAACACTGAGAAAGAATAATTAAGAAAATTAAGAATAAATTAAGAAAAATTAAGAAAATTTAAAAAATAATAATAGCTAACCCAGTGTCATGAGAACTCAGATATCCAGGAGTTGAAAATACTAAAATGTGCAGAATGATATAAAAGGGATGAGAATTGAGGAGCTGGCTAAATAAAATAGCAAAATGAAATATAAATATAAAAGAATAATAATAATCTATCACAATTAGATTCACCCCCCCCCAAATCTGTGTTTACTTCATGAAAATATTCATGCCTCCAAGGCACTCCATATAATAAAAGCATTAAGAATGGTATTTAATTGGGGCAAAATGCCAGGAAGATGACCAGCTTCTATAAATGATAAACAGTTACTAGTAGAAATTTATCTTCTCTTTTGAATTGCAAATGAAAAATGCTGAGAAAATGCTTTCTGTGTTAGAAGCACACAATTTTTTTATATTCTTTGGGGAAATCTGTAAAACTGTTCACTTAATTTTTATCAGCAAAAAAAAAAAAAAATCACTTCTTTGAATGAAAGAGGAGTACATAAGGGGCTCCAATCTTCTTTTCATACAGCAGTAACAGTCTTTGGAAGTGAAAGAAGCTCTGAAAATGATCCCTTGTGAAAAGACCTCTCTACAATCAGAAAAGAACCAAAATGAAGAGAATTTCACTGACCTCCAAAGCTTTGAAAGTAAAACATACTGGGAAGCGGGGAGGAGGAGGAAGTGATTCTGTCTAGGTGAGACGAAAAGACACTAAGATGACCTCAGTAAGTGAATACATAGACAAAAACAATAAGTAACATAAATAGTGCTTTAAAGTTTGCCAAATGCTTTACATACATTAGCTCATTTAATCCTTATGACAACCCTGTGAAGTTGATGTTATTATTTCCATTTTACAGATGATTAAACTTGAGGTTGAAAAAAATATGTGACTATTCCTCCCACCTACCATCCCCCCCAAAAAGTACACAGGTAGTAAATGTTAAAGGTAGAATTCAGTTTCATGTCTTCCTGATTTGTAAGTACAGTAATTACAATAACATTTAGCTGCCTCCAAAATCAAAAAGACTAGATGTGTTTCAACTAGCGCCAGTTGAAAAAAAAAATATTAACATCCTTTTGCCTTCTACCTAGAAACTCTAAAATAGGGAAGCTAGTTGACTCAAAGAATAGATAAAGTGATGCTCTAGAGTCGGATAGATGAGTCTTCCTGAATTAAAATCTGGTTTGAGACCTTACTATCCAGGTGATCCTGGGCAATAAGACTTAATTTTGTTTGCCTCAATTTTCATATTGGTAAAATAAACTGGAGAAGAAAATGGCAGACCACTCTAATATCTTTCCTACCTAAACTAAAGTCAGAAAGAGTTGGATAAAACTGAAAAATGACTGAATAAAAAATTGAACAGATCTTCAAGTTAAAAATTTTAATTGCTGCAAACTTTTTTGGACTAATTCTATAAATTTCTGCAACATGCAACAAGTCACAGAATTTCATAAGTCTACACAATTTAACACTGAAAAGAATTAACAGATTCTTTTAACCTTTTCTAGGATTATGTCTTTTAAAATAAGGGATATAGGAATAGCCAGTGACTATACTTCAGTAACTATTGCTCACTAACTCTTTCTTCATTTCAACAAATGTTAGGAATAATGGAGAGAGAATAATATGAGGTTATTGACTCATACAGCTCTAACTAGAAGCTACAGAGAATACATTTTTGTGCCACACATATTAGAAAAAAGTGGAAATTAGTATGGCAAAAACTGGGCATTGACCCACAGTACCATTATTGATCACAAAACTGATAATTTTGATTATATTAAGTTAAAAAAGTTTTTATACAAACAAAACTAATACAGACAAGATTTGAAGAGAATCAGCGAACTGGAAAAACATTTTTACATTCAAGATTTCTGATGAAGGCCTCATTTCTAAAATGTATAGAGAATTGACTCAAACTTATAAGAAGTCAAGCCATTCTGCAATTGATAAATGGTCAAAGGATATGAACAGACAATTTTCAGATGAAGAAATTGAGATCATTTCTAGTCATCTGAAAAGGTGCTCTACATCATTATTGATCATAGAAATGCAAATTAAGACAACTGAGATACCACTATATACCTCTCAGATTAGCTAAGATAATGACAAACGTTGGAGGGTATGTGGAAAAACTGGGCACTGATACATTGTTGGTGAAACTGTGAACAGATACAGCCATTCTGGAGAGCAGTTTGGAACTATGTCCAAAGAGTTATCAAACTGTACCCATCTTTGATACAGCAGTGTTTCTACTGGGTCTATATCCTAAAGAGATCTTAAAGGAGGGAAAGGGCCCTCATGTGCAGCCCTTTTTTGCAGTAGCAAGAAACTGGAAACTGAGTGGATGCCTACCAATTGGAAAATGGCTGAATAAGTTATGGTATATAAATGTTATGAAATATTATTATTTTGTAAGAAATGATCAGCAGGAGGATTTCAGAGAGGCCTGGAGAGACTTACATGAACTGATGCTGAGTGAAATGAGCAGAACCAGGAGATCATTAATTGTACACAGAAACAAGAAGATTATATAATGATCATTTCTGATGGACGTGGCTCTCTTCAACAATGAGTTGATTCAGACCAGTTCCAATGATCTTGTGATGAAGAGAGCCATCTATACCCAGAAAGAGGACTGTGGGAAATGAGTGCAATTCACAACATAGCATTTTTGTTCTTTTTATTGTTGTTTGCTTGCATTTTATTTTCTTTCTCATTTTTTTCTGTTTGATTTGATTTTTCTTATGTAGCAAGATAATTGTATAAATATGTTTGCATATGTTATATTTAACATATATTTCTACCATGTTTAACATATACTAGATTACTTACTTTCCATCAAGGTGAAGGGATGGGGGAAGGGAGAGAAAGTTGTAGCACAAGGGTTTGCAAGGATTCATATTGAAAAATTATCCACACATATGATTTGGAAATAAAAAGCTTTAATTTTTAAAAAATTAAAATAAAAAATACCTTTTTAAATTAATTGCTTGATTGTCCATTATTTTCTTGTTGAACAGGATCAAGTGAATGGTTATAAAAGCCAAAAAAGTTCCTCAGTTAATTATCTATCTGATAACAGTGGAAGATAGCTTAGCAGTAAAAGAAAACATTGAAGGTTTTGAGATAGGCACAAATCAGAGACTTTCCTCATGACCATCCTTCTAGAGTACAGGAAATAATATGAGAGACATATTTGGTTTGATGGTATTAGTGCTTCCACTAGGTGTCCAATGTTCACCATGTAATTTAGTGTATCATAGATTAAATTTGAGGAATTAGAGCCATGCTTCCTATTAACATCCTTAAAACTAAAATTTTAGCATTTTGACATCAGATGTATCACTTCTGTTTGTGTTCCTACTCTGGAAGTGACAAGAGTTTTCTGGTATTTATTTCCTTGAGGCATATGAAGTATATTTCTATTCTCATAATGAAAATAGAAACAGAGGACATTTTTAGAGCTTTTAGTATCATAAATTACTTCAGATTCAGTATTGGATCGTCATAACAGCCCTCTGTGCGCTACTATCATCATCTTCATCGTCATTATTTCACTTATGAGTAGACTGAGGACAAAGGAGATGAGATGACTTGATCAAGACCATATAACTAAATGTAAGAGGCAAAATTTTTAACATAGATCTTCTCTAGTTCCAAATACATTGCATTTTCCACTGAATCATCATTTGGTGCCTTCTGAAACATGATTTAAAATTCAGGTTTTTATTAAGGAAAATATTTGAAATAATTGAATGTATACAAGGAAATGCATTAATCACTGGGAAAACTACAATATTTAGGTGAGATATGGGCTTCTGCCCTCATGAAGCTTAAAATCTAGCAAACTTCTAGACGAGGCAAGGATGACAAAATGTGCCCAAAATCTGGGATTGCTTTCCTTATAACACGCTCTGTGAGACACACTTTTTTATTCCAAGGATATGTATGGAGGAGGCTAATAGGACCCTGATTATTCAGTGATGATAATAATTAAGGCAAATCTTGAAACTCAAATTGTGATTGTACACTTATTGGTGCCCCAATACGGAGGAATTTTACTGCTGAGACTATTGCTTGGCGTAGCCGGGCCTTTGAACAATTTCTGGGGCACCTACAAGTGATATTTGAGAGCATTCGTAGTAGCCGATTCCATTCTCTAAGTCTGGACATTTACTTGAGTTTAAGGAGACAGCATGATGACAAATCAGATGTCATTCTTACTCACAAATGCCTTAAATTCAATCAAAATTAATACAGATCTGTTGTCAGCAATATTATTTTGTATTATGTATTTGTAAGTAATTGTCACAGAGATCTTAACTCTTGCAGAAGAGCTCTGTAATTTGCCTTGGAGTACTTCAGGGCATTATGCAAAAGAATTCACCTGAATCAAGAAGTGACCCCTGGGCTAGCTTTGTAGAATTAATATCTCACTGTGTCATATCCCAGTGAACAGTGACTGTCTTTGGCAGGTCATAGTAAATGATCTGGTGTGTTCTTTCTTATAATCTTTTTCAGTGAGAGATGATTCCAAGCTAAAAATCAAAGCATCTCACCAGTGCTTAAATAACAACTATTTAGAGACTCGCTAAACATAGTATAGACCAGCTAGGTGATGCAGTGGATAGAGTACTAGTTTTGGAATAAAGAAGGCTCATACTCATAAATTCAAATCTGGCCTCATACACCGACTGGCTGTGGACCCTGATCAATCAATTAATCCTGTTTTCCTCAGTTTCCTCATTTGTAAAATGAGCTGAAAAAGAAAATAGCAGACCACTCCATTATCTCTGCCAACAAAATCCCAAAATGGGGTCATAGTGAATGGGACATAACTAAATAACAGTAAATTTGAGTGTGGACAAGAGAGTGTGGCAACAATCAATTAGAGTAACAACTTACTTTTTCCATAGAGCCATATTTTATTGACATGTGAGCAAGATAGTTCATCTTGCTGCTTTGTAAATGACTTAAACTCTTGAAGCAACTTTTCTAATACTAGTCAATATTCCTAGAAACAATGAAGACACAAGCCAATCTGGAAACCAAAACAGCTGTGAAAATTTGATCAGTCTTGAAGAGGTACGTCATAAAAGTATCCAAGGGAGGTGGCACACCACAGCCTGAGTCCTATAATAGCAGATAGCTCATGGTATTAGGATTCAATAATTCTCTGTGGGGTTCAGAGACATGCATTCAAAGATTTTCACACTGCAAAAATGAAGACATACTTTAGTGCTTCAGTATTTAAAAATGAAATATGGAATAGTGGAGACAAAACTAGACCTAGAGTCTGAGATCTGTTCCCTATTATAAATTCTGATATTTACTAGCTGTAAAATTCTGGGAAGATTAATTAATTTCCTTTCACCTCACTTTCCTTATCTGTAAAATAGAATGATAATAATACTTTGCTGCCTACCTCAATGGTTGAAGAAAATATTTTGAAAAATTTAAAGTACTATTATGTATACATTTATTTGCAAAATTTAAAGTATTATTATGTATACACACACACACACACACACACACACACACACACACACACACATCAAATGGGTGAGAGCAGTCCTTTCCCCTAGCTTCATAATTGCAATTGTCTGTGCCTTTAATATGTCCTGGCTGAGCAATACATATGACTTTTGTGTCATTTGATTTTGAGGTCCAAGTGACTTCTTTAATCAGGGCCAGTGAGACAATGTGCAAAGTGGGAAGGGGCATAAGATCTCTTTACAAACTTCCTTATGCCATGTGGCTTAAGACTTTTGGTCTTTTAGTGAGTTCTTTTTTGTTCTAGGTGAAGAATTGAAGTCTGTGAGCCATGGGGATATGGGAAGTCCAAAAATTCAAGCTGGATGTTACTACAAGACTTTCAGTGTATCTGGAAGTTGTGAGTAGAATTGAGGAATATTATGCTTCTAGAATATATAGAGAAATGTTTTTAGGTTGTTTTTTATTATATCTTTGAGGCAAATTATTCTTTGTAAAAGCAATGCAGTATGTGTAACATTGTTAAATGGAACTGGAGTCTTAATGAGGAGGCTTCTAAAATGAAGAAAACAAAATCAGTGGGATCTCTAGCCCAAGGCAGAAAGAAAAAAGAAGACTCTAATCCTCCCACTCAACAAAAGAACTCTGTAGAAGGGGAAAGTGTAACAGATATTACCTTGACAAAAAGGAGGCCAGAGTAAATTATGCAACATATAATGGAAGCAATTGTTGTTTTAATGATAAACAGTTAATCTCATTGCTGTAAATGATTTCCTAACTAAAGGAGAATACAATTCTTCATGACTGAATAGGAAGTTTTGGGGAATTCTGATGGTTGAAACCAGTAATAGAGTTCTCCCAATAGTGCATATATGATCTATCCTGAGATTGGACTATAGAGAATTCAAGTAACTGGGATCAGCCCCATACCATAGTGAGGCATCAGAGTATTATTTTAGATTGTTTAAAAGTATTCAGTGGGCTTCTGGAATCAGTCCACTCTAGTCTGCGTTAATTCTGAATTTACGAAATGTTTCCTTACATGAAGACTAAATTGAAGATTAGGGGGCAGGGGGGAGGAGAGGTAGGGAGGGGGAATTGTTTTTTTTTTTTTTTAACCTTCTACTTATTGCTTCTAATTCTTTCTGTCTTTTGTGGCTACATTAAACTCTTTCATATAATACTTGTTCTAACTCTTGAACACATATACCATTTTTGTCAGTCAATTGTCATTTATTAAATGCCCACTGCTTGCCAGCATTTTGCTAAATTCTGAGGATGTAATAGGGTAATTTTGCTATGAAGGAGCTCACAATTTAATGAGGAAGACCACATGAAAAACTTATACCTATAGTTTACCTGTTAAGTTCACTAAGGAATCAATTTCCTTTCATACAAAATTTCTGTTTTCATCTACCAGCATCCTCTTCCATCCTAGACTTGTGATATTAATTCCTTGAAATCAAGTATAATTTTCTTTACACTTATCTTTGTTATATTTCAATTCTGTAGTATAAAATAATCTTAGTTATGATGACCATTTTTGGTCTGATCTCTGTCATTCAATGTGCTAGCAATTTCTTCTTATTTGTTTTTTTTTTTCCTTATTGTCACCTACAAACTGATAACCAAAATTTATTATTTTTCCAAGCCATGATAAAAAATGTTAAATATAATAGTTCCTATCTCAGATGCTTGATACATTCAGATTTGACCTTTTTCTAAGTTAATATTTTAAGTAATTGTCACAAAGATCTTAACTCTGAAAAAGAGCTCTGTAATTTGATATTTTGCTTTAATTTCTCTAAGTAGTTATAAATCCATCTAACAGTGCTATTTTCTAGTAAAGGCCATCACTCTCCTTTGTCTAAAAGAAACATGAAAGATTAATTCAAAGGCCTTGCAAAAATCAACTTAAACCATACTCATAATATTTTTATGATCAACCAGTCTAATAAAAATAAATATTTATATAACACTTTAAATTTTGTAAAACTAGAATTGCACTTGATTAACATATATTTGGATTACTTGCTGTCTAGGGGAGGAGGTTAGGGGAAGGGAGGAAAAATATTTGGAACACAAGATTTTGCAAAGGTGAATGCTGAAAACCATGCATGTGTTTTGAAAATGAAAAGTTTTTTTTTTTTTAACAAAGAAATATCGATAGAGCCATAAAAATAAAATAAAAATGTTTATTTTTATGCCTGTTAACTTATTTGATCATTTCATAATAAACCTGTGAGAAAAGGAAATAAGATAAATTTGGCATAACCTATTTTCACAGGGGCCATACTGTCTCTTTGTAATCACCACCTTTCATTCTTACAGATTCATTATTTGTTATAGTCTAGACATTTACTTGAAATTGTAGTCAAGTCCATTGCCCTAAATTAAAGATTCAATTCTCTTGCTTTTTTAAAATTAGTATAATGTTTGCCCTTCTGCAATGGCACAGTACGTCTTCCATCCCCTAGTATTTATCAAATATTAATGATAGTGTTCACCAATCACATTTGCTTATTCTTTTAGTATCCTATTTATTTGTCAAGTAACTTGAAATTCTCAAGACCAACTGTTTTATTATTATCTTCCTATTTATTTTGTGAATGTATTTTTGTATGCACACACCTATATAAACATATAAAATTTTGTCTATAAAATTATATACATATACATATGTATATATAGAATCTATCTGATAGTTATCCAATCTCAAAATCATTTATCATAACAGGAAAAAGAATTCTTCTCTCCAGCATCCATTATCATCATCCAATCTACTTTAAGAAACAGTCCCATTTCTTCTTTGATTGTCTTCCTTTCCCTCACATAACTAAAAAATGTCTTTTTGTTGTTGTTGTTGTTCTTCAGCTTGCCTTGACTGTTTCAGTTAATTCTAATATTTGACACATCAGACACTATTCTTTGGGATTCATTCTCTAGTATCTACACTTGTTTACAATTTGTATATATGTCCTTTAAAAAAATGAACCTTTGTTGATGACTTTTCTTGTATATGTTCTATCTTTTCTCCTTGTTATAACTGTTTCCTTTCATGTCTTCAGATTTTCATTTTTGAAAGCTTCTTTGATCCTAATCTTTTACCATGATAGAATTTTAGGCCATGAAATGCAAATAGCCTAAACCTCTTGAAATCTGTTATCCTTATGTTTACAATGCATATTCTATGCTTCCCTATACTCTTATCATAAAATCTATGATGGCTAATCCATTTTTCTATAAGGTTCTGAATCCTTCCTGAAGCAACAAATCATTTCTTATTGATAAGAATCATAACCAGAATAAAATTTTAGCTTTGACGGATTATCATTAATGTATCTAAAATGTTTTCACGGCTCTGCTTTTACCAAAGAGAAAAATCTAAGATATGTCCAAATATTTAAAGTCTGCCATCTTAACTCTATCATACCTCTTTGCTATGCTTGTGATCTATTTCCAAATTTCCTATCTGTTTTCTAATTCCTCTCTTACTCTAAATTCTGAAGTATAATCAAAATACTTTTTATTTCTCCATTTTCTTTCCACCTCTACATCCCCAATTCTGGTGTTCCACATCTAAGACTATCCTCTTAATGTAAAAAACTGCCCCCCACTGCTCCCCACCTCCCCACCTCAGGTCCTGTTCCTTTTGGATAAAGAATAACATGAGAGAGGCACAGTGATGCCTTTTGAGCTTTGAAAAATAAGAACCCACATTAGTCATTTCTTGAAAGAGTGAGAATTTTTTTAATCTAGCACATACTGAGCATTTTTGCAAATTCTCCTAATTGGATATTAAGATGCCAAGAGGAAGATGAATATTATATTTTTCATTCTTTCTAAGAGATTAGCTGGTCACAAGGATATATTTTTCATCACGTTCAGCACTTGAAACTCTGCAAATTCAAAGCTTTCAAAGGTGTTGCTTAAAAGCAAGACTTGCCACTTGGTAATTGGTATGACCTTGCCTAGGCTATAGATTTTTTTCATTCTTTTATAATGCATATATTGGGTACTTAAAAAGATGCTGGTGAGGTTGAATTGAATTGCATTCAACTGCAATAAATTATTGGTTTGCTTAGCACAGAATTCCACCTGTGAGATTTTTGCTGTATTTATAATCTTGGCTTTTATGTGAATTAGTTGATTTGTTTTCAAGTAATCACTAAATTGGCATGACTACAAAGGACAACTATGTGTCTGGTCTGAAAAGCCACTGAATATCTAAAAGTAATTGTACCACACAGTCTGGATTTCTCTCACTTATCTCATTTATCAGCTCTTGATAAAATTCATTTATGCATGATAAAAGATCTTAGAGCAATGAAATAATATGATATTTAATGAACCATTACCATAATTATGATACTGAAGCTGATCATATCCTAGTGAAAGGATGATTACATTTGTCCATTGAATTATCAAATCATCCAAAGAACAGAATCAGGCCATAACATAGTATGAAAAGCACATACATTGGTCACAGATAAAGTCCCTGAGTTATTACTAAACTAGCCAACCAATTTTCACCTCATTTGCCAGAACAATAACAATAATAACAACAAATCAATAGGCCTTCTCTCTAAGTGAGCGGGACAATTTCTCATGCTCTCAACTCCCTAATTGAAGCAGCTTGTAGGAGAGCAAAGAATTTCAAGACACTATGCAAAACACTAAGAACACAAAGAAAAAAGCAAAGTAATCCCTTCTCTCAAAGAGCTTATGTTCTAAAGGTGAATATATACACATAATGAGATGAATGGAAGATATATACAAAGAAGATACAAGGTAATATTTGATGAAAATATATACGTCCATTCCCCTTGCAACCCTAGGATGATTAGGAGTCAGTCTCTGAAATGAATTTGTCCTGAAAATATCCTTCTCACTCAAAACTCTAAAAAAAAAAAAAAAAAAAAAAAAAAAAAAAAAACAATAGCAAGGATTAGGGGTGGGGAAAGAAGAACAAAGAAGGGTAAGAGGGAGATGAGGGCACTAGTGATGAGGTTACTTGCTGGTGCTATCTGATAATTTCACCCACCAAACTCCATGATGGGTTACCTTTACACAGACAAATCAGAGGATCCATTCCAATGAGCAAATCACCAAATAAAGACCACCAACTTTCATGAGTTTCACTTTATATTGGATCCAGCTTTCTAGGTCTTGTGCTCTCTGAGTGAGTCAAAATTCTGATTGTAGAGCTCCTGAATCTCCTTGCACTGTATAGTCTTTTGGAAAATGGGAATTGAGCATCAGAAGAGATCCATATGGTTTGTATTCCTGTGTCTTTTAATTGCAAGACTCTATATACTATAGAATTGTTGAGTCTTGATTGATTTTATATAGAGGGATTTTCTAATGTTTAAAGCCCTTTAGTAGTTTTTTTTTTTTTTTAATACTAGTATACACTGGTTTATTATTAGCAATTTATATTAGAACTTAACCAAGAGCTCCTTGGTATAAAGACATTAGAAATTCCCTTTATCATACAAGTTGGCACTTCTATACAATTTATTATCTTAGTGAGTTACTGGAATTGAGAGATTAAGTGACTTGACCAAATTCAAACAACCAATATATGTCAGAGAGATGAGACTTGAACCCTGCATTTTATTAACTCTCAGGTCAGTTCTCTGTAAACTATGTCATGCTACCACTTCATGACCTATTACTATCCTATTTATCAGTTACTAAAGTGGAATAAAGCAAAATTAAATCAAATAAAATACTTTATAAATATTTGAAGAATGAAGCTAATGATATTTCACAATTAGAACTCATAACTCACTAAAAATTAATAGACCTTTAAGTGTAATGCTAGGGAAACTGAGGCAAGATAGAGCTTAGAGAGTATTTAATATTTTATTTAAAAGGGAGATTAACTGGGGCCAAATGGATCCATGGTTTGGTCCCAGGGCTGAATAAGACTATGTTCTCCAAGAATCCAGTAAATGTGAGTTTTCAATGACATATATACACATGGCTCAGATACAGGGGATAGACAAAGGATAAGACAATATCTGATATTCTGATAGCTTGAGGTGGGGAGAGGCATTCTGATATTCTAAAATATAAGACTTTTATCCTTATCAAATATTCTGATGATTAAGAGGGAGGGATGGTTTTGCAGGACTGAGCAGAACAATTGAGGCAGAAGAATTCAGGGAAACCGAGGCAGGACAATTTAGGGAAACTAAGTCAGGATAATTAGGGAAACAGAGTCAGGACTATAAAAGAGAACTGTGGCACAATGTAAGCCTAGGGCAGTTTGCTAATGCCAGGTATAACCTAAACTTATAGGAGATATTAGATCTGTATGAGTAAGTGGGTGAGTAGGACATAAAAGTTGGACCTGCCTTCCAAATGGTCAAATTATCAACAGGAATAAAACTTGCTAGTCCCAACACACTGGCAACACAAAAAACTTAACATATCTCAAACAGACTAAACTGTCCATTTCCCAAGATGTTCCCTTTTCCAGATGAGGAGGCTCTAATTTTGGGGATGGCAGTATCTCAGGAGACTTCACCTATCCAAACTTTATCAATCAACATCCTGACTGAATATTAACCCCATGGGTATCTGAGCAAATAAAGGATGCCCTTTGTCTTTTCTCAAACTATTCATGAGACTCCTATTCTGAGTACCAGTAAATACCAGCAAAGAATTACTCTCTATGCTTAGAAGTGAATTAGATCATCTAAAGACCTTTTTATCCATCTGACTCAACAATTGCTGAAAAAAGTTGTATTTCCTGACCATTGTAACTAATGTTACTGTTACCCAAATTGCTTATGTATATTCTAGCCTTGAATAACATTAGCCTTTGGGAGACAGTTCACCTGAATCTATACCAAAAGCAATTTTTTATTTTGCTTTTATAGATATTAAGATTATATACAAACAAAACTAATGCAAACAAGATCAGAAGGGAAGCAACAAACTGGAAAAACATCTTCACAGTTAAAGGTTCTGATAAAGGCCTCATTTCCAAAATATATAAAGAACTGACTCTAATTTATAAGAAATCAAGCCATTCTCCAATTGATAAATGGTCAAAGGATATGAACAGACAATTTTCAGAGGATGAAATTGAAACTATTACCACTCATATGAAAGAGTGTTCCAAATCATTATTGATCAGAGAAATGTAAATTAAGACAACTCTGAGATACCACTACACACCTGTCAGATTGGCTAAGATGACAAGAAAAAATAATGATGAATGTTGGAGGGGATGCGGGAAAACTGGGACACTTTTATTTGTTGGTGGAATTGTGAACGAATCCAACCATTCTGGAGAGCAATCTGGAATTATGCCCAAAAAGTTATCAAATTGTGCATACCCTTTGATCCAGGAGTGTTTCTATTGGGCTTATATCCCAAAGAAATACTAAAGAAGGGAAAGGGACCTGTATGTGCCAAAATGTTTGTGGCAGCCCTGTTTGTAGTGGCTAGAAACTGGAAATTGAATGGATGCCCATCAATTGGAGAATGGCTGCGTAAATTGTGGTATATGAATGTTATGGAATATTATTGTTCTGTAAGAAATGACCAGCAGGATGAATACAGAGAGGCTTGGCGAGACTTACATGAACTGATGCTAAGTGAAATGAGCAGAACCAGGAGATCATTATACACTTCGACAACGATATTGTATGAGGATGTATTCTGATGGAAGTGGATTTCTTTGACAAAGAGACCTGAGTTTCAATTGATAAATGATGGACAGAAGCAGCTACACCCAAAGAAAGGACATTGGGAAACGAATGTGAACTATCTGCAACTTTGTTTTTCTTCCTGGGTTATTTTTACCTTCTGAATCCAATTCTCCCTATGTAACAAGAGAACTGTTCGGTTCTGCAAACATATATTGTATCTAGGATATACTGCAATATATCTAACATATATAGGACTGCTGGCCATCTAGAGGAGGGGGTGTAGGGAGGGAGGGGAAAAATCGGAACAGAAGCGAGTGCAAGGGATAATGTTGTAAAAAAATTACCCTGGCATGGATTCTGTCAATATAAAGTTATTATTAAATAAAATAAAATTTTAAAAGTAAAAGAAAATTTTTTTTAAAGATATTAAGATTATTTTTCCACCCCAAAATTATACCATAGCAATGAGGTCTAGATATGGGGTACCTAAATGAAATTAGGGTTTAGTTGAGGTCTAGTGGCAGGTTCAGGGTACAAGGAGTCAAATGGAGCTCCCCTGCAACCCCATTGGATTTGGTGCAAGGATATGATGTTAAATGAGGTCTAGTAGCCATACGAGTCCCCAATAAAATCATTTATTGGCCCAAAAAGCTAGATTGATAGAAGAGGTTTATTATGGAGTTTGGAAGCAAGGTTAAAGTATAGGCCAAGGTAGAGATAAGAAGGGCACTGGGCAGAGGGTCCGGTGGACAGAAAGTCCTGACATGCCAGGTGTAAAGCTGCCATGTTTGGGACTTCTGCAAAGAGGGGGTCCCAGCGTGGCCCTTTTATAATGGGAGATTTAGCTAGAGGGGACTATGGGTGTAGCCCCAAGTGGGCTCAGATCCAGATGGGGGCTGGGACAGGTCCTTCTATTGGAAGTCAAAGAGACCAGGATTTGGGATTTGTGAATCAAAAGGTAATTGCATCACCTGGGAAGGGGGAGGATGCGGGGGAGAGGAGGGAAGAATCAGAAAGATAGGAGTCTTAAAGGACCACATCTGCATCATTAGAGTTACTATCTCTTCTTTTGTAATTCCTTCTTTAGATTCTCTATTTTAGAAAAGATATGTGAAAATGTTGGATATCAATGCTTTCATAAGAAATGTTTGCTCCCCAATAAAACTAAGTTGTCATTTATGCTATTAAAGATTCTTATATAGGATGTTGAATAGCATGATGGTCTTAAATAACTTCCAGCATGAAATTTATTATGCAAACTTTGAAAATATCAAAGTGCTAAAGTAATAAATTAAGAATTCTAAACCTAGGGTATACATATATCTGGAAGAATATATAGTGAAAGATATGTAGTATTGTAATGCCGGAGAAACTGAGCAAGATGTTAGATTAGAGAGTATTTAATTATTAAATGGAGAGATATACTGGAATCAAATGGATCCATGGTTTGGTTCCAAGAATCCAACAATCAGAGTTCTCAATGACATGGTTCAGATGCAGAGGGTAGACTGAGGCAGGGGTGGAGTCAGGGTACTGAGAGGGGGAACGGG
This sequence comes from Antechinus flavipes, assembly GCF_016432865.1. Classification (NCBI taxonomy): domain Eukaryota; kingdom Metazoa; phylum Chordata; class Mammalia; order Dasyuromorphia; family Dasyuridae; genus Antechinus; species Antechinus flavipes. The sequence goes on from NC_067403.1 coordinate 108,966,085, forward strand.
TCTTTGACAGGGTGGGGTGAGCCACCAGAGATGGGATGACATAATCAGGGGGAGGCACCCGGGACATGGGGAGAGGCATCTTGATAAGACAGTATCTAACATTCCAATAGCTTGGGATGGGGAGAGAGGCATTCAGATATTCTAAAGCATAAGATCTTTTTCCCTTATCAATTATTCTGATAAAGAGGGAGGGAAAATTTTGCAGAACTGAGAAGCAGGGAAACCAAGGCAGGACCAAGGCAGGATAATTAGGGAAACTAAGTCAGGATAATAAAAGAGAACTGTGGCATAAGAGGATATATACATATACAAAGGAATTTTTCAGGGACAGAGTGAGGATGTTGTTGTTTAATTTGTTTTCCTTGTTTTTGCATCATCATCATCACTATTATTATTATTAATGTCAGCTAGATGAATAGAATGGATATAGCAAAGGACTTCAGAGTTGAAAAAACTTAAGATTGAATTATGTCATCTAGGCATTTACTCATACCTAACACCATCAAAATGGGTTCATGATTTAGGCATAAAGAGTGATATTATAAGCAAATTAGGAGAACACAGGATACTTTGGCTCTCAGATCTGTGAAGGAAGGAATTTGTGTCCAAAGAAGAACTAGAATTCACACTTGAACTTCAGATGGATAATTTTGATTATATTAAAAGTTTTTGTACAAACAAAACCAATGCAGACAAGATTAGAAGGGAAACAATAAACTGAGAAAAAATTATATTCAAGGGTTCTGATAAAGGTCTCATTTTTAAAATAAATAGAGAATTGACTCAAATTTATAAGAATACAAGCCATTCTCCAAGTTATAAATGGTCAAAGTTTATAAACAGGCAATTTTCAGATGAAGAAATTGAAACCATGTTTAGTCATATGAAAAGGGGCTCTAAATCACTATTGATTAGAGAAATGCAAATTAAGATAACTCTGAGGTACCATTATACACCTCTCAAATTGGTTAAGATGACAGGAAAAGATAATGATAAATGTTACAGGGGATGTGGGAAAACTGGGACACTGGTATATTGTTGTTGAAATTGTGAATTGATCCAACCATTCTGGAGAGCAATTGGGAACTATGCCCAAAGGGCTATCAAACTATGCAAATCTTTTGATCTGGCAGTGTTTCTACTGGGCTTGTATCCCAAAGAAATCATAAAAGAGGGAAAAGAACCCATATGTGCAAAAATGTCTGTGACAGTGCTTTTTGTAGTAGCAAGAAACTGGAAACTTGAGTGGATGTCTGAAGAAGCAGAATAAGTTATTGCATATGAATGTTATGGAATATTACTATTCTATAAGAAATGATCATCAGCATGATTTCAGATATGTCTGTAAAGACTTACATGAAGTGATGCTAATGAAATAAGCAGAACCAAGAGATCATTGTACACAGCAATAGCAAGATTATATAATGATCAATTCTGATGGATGTTTCTCTTTTCAACAATGAGATGATTCAGAGCAGTTCCAATGGTCTTGTGATGGAGAGAGCTATCTACACCCAAAGAAAGAACTGTGGGGACTGAGTACGAATCACAGCATAGTATTTTCACTCTTTTTGTTGTTGTTTGCTTGCATTTTGTTTTCTTTCTCATTCTTTTCCTTTTTGATCTGATTTTTCTTGTGCAGCAGGATAATTGTGGAAATGTCTACAAAAGAATTGCACATGTTTTAAGATAGTTTATCTCTCAGACTTGTGGAGGAGGAAGAAATTTGTGATCAAAGATGAACTAGAGACCATTACTGATCACAAAATATTTTTTTGTGTGTAATTTGTACACGTCAAATTAAAAAGCCTTTGTACAAACAAAACTAATGCAAACAAGATTAGAAGGGAAGCAACAAACTGGGAAAACATCTTCAGTTAAAGGTTCTAATAAAGGCCTCATTTCCAAAATATATAGAGAATTGACTTTAATTTATAAGAAATCAAGCCATTTTCCAATTGATAAATGGTCAAAGGATATGAACAGACAATTTTCAGATGATGAAAATGAAATTGAAACTATTTCCACTCCTATGAGTGTTCCAAATCACTATGCAAATTAAGACAACTCTGAGATACCACTACATACCTGTCAGATTGGCTAAGATGACAGGAAAAAATAATGATGAATGTTGGAAGGGATGCAAGAAAACTGGGACACTGATGCATTGTTGGTGGAATTGTGAAAGAATCCAATCATTCTGGAGAGCATTCTGTAATTATGCCCAAAAAGTTATCAAACTGTACATAACCTTTAATCCAGCAGTGCTACTAATGGGCTTATACCCCAAAGAGTTACTAAAGAAGGGAAAGAGTCCTGTATGTGCCAAAATGCTTATGGCAGCCCTGTTGGTAGTGGCTAGAAACTGGAAAATGAATGGATGCCCATCAATTGGAGAATGGTTGAGTAAATTGTGGTATATGAATGTTATGGAATATAATTGTTCTGTATGAAATGACCAGCAGGATGAATACAGAGAGGCTTGGAGAGACTTACATGAACTGATGCTGAGTGAAATGAGCAGAACCAGGAGATCATTATACACTTCGACAACGATATTGTATGAGGATGTATTCTAATGGAAATGGATTTCTCTAACAAAGAGAAGATCTAACTCAGTTTCAGTTGTTCAATGATGGACAGAAGCAGCTACACCCAAGGAAAGAATACTGGGAAATGAATGTAAACTGCTGCATTTTTGTTTTTCTTCCTGGGTTATTTTTACCTTCTGAATCCAATTCTTCCTGTGCAACAAGAGAACTGTTCGATTCTGCACACATATATTGTATCTAGGATATACTGTGCCATATTTAACATGTATAGGACTGTTTGCCATCTGGGCAAGGGGGTGGAGGAAGGAAGGAAAAAGTCGAAACAGAAGTGAGTGCAAGGGATAAAGTTGTAAAGAATTTTTTTTTCAAAATAAAAAAAAAAGAATTGCACATGTTTAACATATGTTGGATTACTTGTCTAAAAAAGGTTTGGGAAAGGAAGGGAAAATTTTGAAAATTTTCCTTTTTGATCTGATTTTTCTTGTGCAGCATGATAATTGTGGAAATATCTATAGAAGGATTGAACATGTCTAACATATATTGGATTACTTGCTTTCTAGGGGAGGAGGTTTGGGGAAAGGAGGGAAAATTTTGAAGCTATCTATGCATATGTTTTGAAAACAAAATGCTTTAATGTAAAAAAAAAAATTGAATGATGCCTCTGACACTAACTACTTTTGTGACCCTGGGGAAATCATTTATTGCCTGAATGCCTTAGTTCCTTCATCTGTAAAATGAAGGGGGGAAAAGGTTGTTTTGAGGATCAAATGACTATATAACTAAAGTGTTTTACAAATCTTAACGTGATATGTAAATTCTGGGAATTATTATTGTTATTAATATTTGTAATTTATTTCAAAAAATTGAAGTTTTAAAATTTGGTATATACTTGAAGAAGCATATTCTGAGTGTATTTTTCTGTATTAAATATAAATATTTGTGCCTTATTTCTTATATGTATATGTATGGAAAACTCTAGAATTTACTACCATTCATATTAAATAGAAGATTTATTGAAATCATAAGGCAGGGAAGTTTGAGAACCCTTCTCATAAATTAAAATAACTGAAATAGCTTTAGAAAATAGTAATTTTGCACTTTAATTTCTGGAATGCTAATTAGCTACATGATTTAAGTGATTTGGAGCTCCATAAATTAAAGAATTTAGATATGAGCACCTTTATATAAATAAATAACTTTATTATTAACTTTATATTTATGCCAGTTTAGTCATTCAGAAAGAGAAATGAGCTTTTTTGATTTGGATTCTCTTGAATGCTTCTCTACATAGCTTGAATCCATGTATAATTGTTCAACTCTATAGTTCACTAGCTTATTGTAATATTAAAGAAAATCAAATTAATTATTTAGTTTCCCAATTTTATACTCATTTTGGTTTCTATTTTTTATAATTATAGTTAATGAGAATATGTGATAATATGTATTATATAGAAACCAGTGTAATAAAATATGTGTATAGCATTTTAGTATATGCATTTTAGTAGAAGTATATGTATTTTAGTAGAAGAAAGAAGTCATTTTAAAAGTCTAAACTTAAAAGCAAGTGAATTATTAAATTGAAGTATAACATAAACTGCATAAAATCTGATTTTTTATTCTTCAATTGAATTTTGAAAGGCAAATTTGATGTGAAACCATTCTAATCACTGCACCCATTTGAATTGACTGAACTATTCAGTTTAGCCAACAATCAATTTGGCTGACATTTTTAAACTTAATCGACCAGTTGCTTGAATGAACACATAGCAGCAGTTCATCAAATTATTGAAGCTGTTGTACACATAGACATTGTCTGAATCCTAACGTGCATTTTTGAATCTCTACAGTATCAGTTTCATATTGTTATTTGTTACTTTTAAATACAAAACTGCTAAAGATGACAGAATCATTGAATTTGGAATCAGAAGACCCGCTATTTATATCAAAACATTGCTGTTTACATCTGTGTGAGCTTGGACAAGTTACTATTTGGGCTCCAATTTCTCATTTGTAAAATTGGGAGTAGAGTGGACTAGATGAAAATCCATTCCAATTCTAAATCTATGTTATTATGAACTTAGATAGACTTGTTCTCAAGTAAAAGACATTGTGTTGCCAGACACATACTTGGACCCTTTCCAGCTTGATAGTATCTAGTAGAATCTTCATTTAAGCTAAGGGAAGTGTATAGAGCACTTACTCTAGAGTCAAAAGGATCTAAATTTAAGTACAGCCTTTGAGGCTACCAAACTACCAAAGATTACTCTTTCCTGGCACATGCTTGAAGAAGCTAAAGTTACCTCCATCTTACAATGAAAGATTAACAGGTTGATATTTCCATTTATGAATACTTTTGTTAACCTAATTGTAGTATTGTGCCACAATTCCCTTTTATTGTCCTGACTCAGTTTTTCTAATGGTCCTGCCTCAGTTTCCCTAAATTGTTTTGCCTCAGTTTCCCCAATTGTTTTGCCTCAGTTCCTTGAATTGTTCTGCCTCAATCTCCCTGGTTGCAACGCCCCCCTCCTGATTATTAGGACTCTTAACCTTAGAGTAGCCAGGTAAGGTTATAAATTGTAAATGTGTAAACTCAAGATAAGGGGGAGTTTAGACTTCCAGGCTCCTAACTCCTCCTTAAGTTATCAAGAATTTATAGTCCTACCCCCCAACCTGTCAGAACCAGATTGATGATCCCCTCTTGCAGATCCCCATTCACCAGAGTTTGGACTCCACCCCCCAGCTTTGGACTCTACCCCTCTAGTTTAAGAGCCACATGTATATCTATTTCATGGGAATCTCACATTGGCTGCTGGATTCCTTCAAGATGAAAGTCTGATTCAGCCCTGTGATCAAAAATGGATCCTTTTGGTTGCAGAAAATCTCTTCCTCTCAGAAATTCAAATAAAATATTAAAAGCTTTCCAATTTCTATCTTGCCTCAGTTTCTCCAGCATTACATTGGCAGTAAGGTTAATTACATATTTTAACACAGGAGGAAATCAACAAGACAAACTATTTGTCTTGAAAATTGTTGTGTAAAAACTCTGCATATAAATAAGATACATACACGTATATTTATACTTAAATAACAGACATTAAATAATTTAAATATTTTTACAGATATACATATATATATACACACACTGTAAATATATATATATATATAAATGCATATAGATATAGATATATAGAGTGAGATGTTTAAAATATTTATCATTTAATGTATTAATTTAGATATTTACCCAGAGTTCATTTTGTAACTTTCTAATTGCTATTTATCACACTGGCCTATCAATTTATAAAGAAGTATAAATTTTTAACTCTTGTCTCAGATAAAATTATTTGTATTTATTAAACTCTGATTCATTTTCTCTCCTTGGAAAATTTGACAACTATACAATATGACCTGGATTGCTCCCTAGATTCACAAAGCTCAATGAAAAAGATGCATTGTCTACAGATCAAATTAAAAAAAAAAAAAAAAAAAAAAAAAAAGACTTCTTTCAGCTCATGAAAAGTATGAACATCTCATAAGGAGAAACCTCTACCCAAAGATATCTATAAATTCAGAGTCCAGATTGGTCTAGAACTTCTTCAGACTTTACCACTTGCTTCACCTCTCTACAACTTCTAGCAAGTAGTATCAGTAAGCATCCTGTTCTGTGCTGATTGAGCTCCAGATGTGTAATTCTTTGTTTTAGACATTGATTATTATCCTTACTTTACAAATGGAAAAAAAAAAAAACCTCAACTTCAAAGAACTATACTTTGCCTGTGGTCATAACATCAATAAATTTAGGAGATGGGAATCAAACTTATGTCTTGAAAGCTAGTGCTCTTTCCTTATTATGGAGACAGCATAGAATGACCATTGGTTCTGTGCTCAATTCAAAATGCCACATTGGATGTTGACTATCTAAGTGACTTTGGGCAAGTGACAATCTCCTGGAACTTAGTTTCCTCATCAACACAATGAGAGGGTCAGACTAGATTTAACCTTAAATCAATCAATCAGTGAGCATGTATTAAGCACCTTCTATATGCCAGGCATATATAAAGGTAGGGAAAGAAATGTGTGCTCAAACGCACTCATACACAAACACACACACACACACACACACACACACACACACACACACACACACACTAGTTCTGGCCCTCAAGTAGTTATTTTAAACTATTTTAAACTCTATTTTAAAATATTTTTAATTTCTTAGGGGGCTAAAAAAATCTGAGATGGTGACATTTTAAAACTCTAGGAATGAAGTGATAAGGTCCTGCTCTAGAACTGTGACAGTGTCAAAGCAGAGAAAGGGATGTATTTGACAGATATTGCCAAGTTGAAATTAATAGACTGTGGCAGCAGATTGAATATGAGGACTGAGGAATAGTAAAGAATCTAAGGTAAAACCTAAGTTGTGAACCTGAAGAATTGCGAAGATGTTACAGCAATAGGAAATTTAGCAAAGGAGAAAACTTAGAAGAAAAGATAATGAGTTCAATTTTGTACTGTTAAGTTTAAGATATCTACTGTTCATCCAATTCAAGATGTCTGAAAGGCAGTTGGAGATGTAAGATTGAAAGTCAGTTATAGATATCAAGGAAAAATATATACATTTAAGAATCATCATAATAGAGATGTTAACTAAATCTATGCAAACTGATGTGATTCTTAAATGAAGTAGTATAGAGGGAGAAAAAAAGAAGGCTTAGGGCAGAAACTTGTGGAAAGGGAAGGAGGTAGGGAAGAGGGAGGGAGATAAGGTACAAGAAAGAAGGAAAGGAGGAAGGGAGGAAGAAAAAGTGAAGAGGAAGAGAAACTGTTCTCTTTACTGAAGCTGTGTTCCCTTTAAGATTATCACTTAACTGTATTGTGTCCCTTTCTAATCTCAGATAACAGGATCTCCCAGGCTCCAAGGAGTCTAGAGAAGGCCCATCTTCTCAGGATAAGAGAAGCAATACTATTCAAGGGCAAATCAACTCCCATAGATGTTTTTGAAATTCTAAATTCTCATTCAATTGAGAAATCCTGGTCTGATCAGCTCAGGCTGATCAGCCCCCCTACCAGGATACCCACATAGCAGGCTTCCTTTTGCTCAGATCCTTGCAGAAGGCCCAAGTAATTTGCTAGGACCCTACCTGCTGAGCATTCTCTCAGTGTAAAATTCCATTTCCCCAATAGGACTCTGCCATTATAGACGTCAGTCTCTTAGCAAACTGGTTTCTATCCAACAATAAACTTTCATTTTGAAATTAATAATTTGGGAATAAGTGAATTCTTTCACTTTAAACCTATGCCAATTAAAAGGGGATTTTAACAGCTCTCTTATTGCCATTAACCTCATCACTCATCATTGAGGGGATTCAAACCTCATCAAAAGAGAGAGAAAGGGAAGGAAGGAGGAAGAAAAGATAAAGAGGAGAGAAGAATGCAAAGGGAGGGAGGGAAGGAAAATGCTTACAAACAAGAGCTTACAATCTAATTGAAGAAGAGAATAAAACAATTGATACTTTCTTATTCCAAATGCAGTCATCATATCCTGGAATAGAAATAGATGAAATGCTATTTTGCCCTAATTCCTGATGCTCACTTAGCAAAAATCAAGAGATAGAAGTATATAGCTCAAAGATATCTGTAAAATCAGAGAGTTTAACCACCTAACTTAAGAGTGAGAATACGGACACCATTTAGAAGTAAGTGATTGGTTCAGGATCATGCATGTGTTTAACAAACCAGCCAATGTTCTGCTTAGATTTTGGTTTCTTGTTCCATAGCCCTGGATACTTTCTAGCACATCCTACTACCTAAAGGCAACTTCAAGTGTTTCCAATTATTTGGCTTTATTATCGGTTGTAGTTGATCAAAAAGTAGTTTAGGAATTTAGCTAGATAGTAATTGTTTTATGGGCAATCCAGTAACAGTGTCTTTAAAAGAGTTCTTAGCTCAATTCTATCAACTTCCCTTTAGATAAGCATTCTCTTTTCTCTGTTTCATTGCTGTTTCATCCTATTTTGCAAGTAGAAAAAAGAATTTGTCCCAAAAAGCACCTACTGAAGTGGCAAAGCATATTTTCTTCTTAGATAATCACAGTAAAGCACCATTCCAATTATGTAACCCATTAAATCAGAAAGAGAAGTTCACTTTGTGAGTCTTCAGAACCAAATAGCTAAAGTTCTTTGCCTAAAGTTTCAGTTTACACTGATTTGAAATCTATCTCATTAGATATTTCTACAAATTTCCCAAAGTGCAGCAATTTGGGAAAAACTAGATTTTTGTTCAGTCAGGATCCTGTAAGATTGAGTTTCCTTTATATAATTTGTATTGATTGAAGTTAACTATTTCCATGAAGCGGCAAAACTTTATATGTGAAAATTATTTACATAATAATCAAAATTTTCCATTTATGAAATTAGAAAATTCTATTTACTTGCTATTGTTCAGTGCCATTATGTTTATCACAGGATCTTAGATGTTGCTTAATTGAGGTGATATTACTTACTCTCTTCTCTTGTCAGGGAGAAGCCCAACCTGACATAATCAATTTATCAAATATCAGATATTAGAAGATATAATTAATTCCCAGATGATCTTGTGTATATAGTGTGATTGTGAGGAAGGTACTCATTGTGAACTCAATTTTCCATCCCCTCCCCCCCCCATTTAAAACAACCAACTCTTGAGATACTGATTAGCATATCTTTGGACAGATCTGAGACCTAGTCTGCCAGGTATGCTATCTGTCTCCTTTTAGATCCCCAACCTCTAAGCTTCCTGCTGATGCTGTTTGAGTGGTCTAGATTAGTGGTTTTAAGAGGGTTGTTAAGAATCCCCTTTAAATCAGCTGCCGGTTTTAGGAGTGAAAGAATTCACTCATTCCCAAATTATTAGTTGCAAAATGGAAATTTATTGTTAGCTAGAAATCAGTTTACCAAGAGACTGACTTCTACAGTGGCAGATCTATGGAAAATGGAGTTTTGCACTGAGAATGCAGTTCTCAATGGACAGAAAGTCCTGGCAGCAAAGGGAGCCTACCAAGGTTCATCTGCAAAAGATGCAAAAGCTTCCTTGATGGAAGCTATTATATTGTGTGATTTGGTGGGGGCTGGGACAGCCCGAGCAGGTCAGACCCAGTGCGGGCTGGGACAGCTCAAGCAAGCCAGACCCAGTGGGTTCTGAGACAACCTAAGCAGGTCAGACCCAGTGGGGCTGGGACAGCCCAGATCTCCTATTGGAATGAACAACACTTCAAAAGGATGCTTTTTTGACCAGGATTGCTAATTGAGTCAAAGGCTCTGGCATCCTAGAAAGATAACTTATCTAGGGAGGATATGCCTTCCCCAGGAATGGTTGAGATTCTAAAAGGGATCAGATATCAATAAGAAATACAGTTTCTTAAAGCGACCACAACTTGCTTCATTGTCCCTTCTCCTCCTCCTTGATTCCTTTGTCTGAGTTCCCCAAGGCTGCATTTCCTCTACAAAAGATCTGATTATGATGATCTTTGCTGAGTTCTTTTAGGACTACACCCATTATGAGCTACTCTCTTTTTTTCATAATGCCTTCCCTCTAATGGCAACTTTCTCCTTACTATAACCAACTCTACTTAGTCTGCTAAATTCCTCTTTGGATCTAACTTGCCAGTTAATGGCATATTTAGGCCTTGTGACTTATTCCTTTAATGGATTTCTTCCATATTTCTTTCCTTTCTAACTATACACTCTCCTATCTCTATTTCATATTTGCCACTTCTAGTGCCTGTTTTGCCTCATTTCTTTCTATAACCTCTTCCTCTTAATAACCCCCTTCCCTTTTGCTAAAGAGAATGGTTTTTGTGACTTTATCACATGTTTATTTCAAACTAGGAATCATTACTCTGACCTCATCAGAGGTTTCTCAGTTTTTTTGTGCACTGAAACCAAAATCCAAAGTCATAATGTGATTCTATATGCACTGTTATTTTCACTACTTTGCTGGAACCTTTTTTTCTCTAAGTTTACTTTTTAAGTACATATCTTGTACTTTCTTTGTTTTTTACACTTGCTTCCCATATATTTTCATGATCCTTCTCCCATTAGGATATTTGTTTCTTGAAAAAAAAAAGATTGTTTTTGCCTTTCTTTTTATCTCTTAGGCATTTAATACTATCTGGCTCATAATAAACAATTATTAAATGCTTGATGACTAATTGATGGATTGATTCACTACCTCACACCTGTCATTCTCCCTTTTAATTATAAAGGTGTTCCTTTAGCACTTCTCCCGTAGGAAAAATATTACTCCACAACCTTGAATTTCAATGTAGCATATTTTTCTTTACTCACTGAAATCTCACAAGAAATCTTGGGATTCAAGGGTGAGATTTCTTTCTTAAGGACTATGCCTTAAGGCCAAATCAGTCTGGCTCTCATTGATTGGCTAACAATAGGTCTCAAACCAAGTCCTACTTGGTCTTTATTTGGTCCCTGATTGCCTCTGAGTGAATGTGAATAGCAGTTGTTTCTATTTTGATTAGAAACCCTGAGGGTCTTCCCCTTCCAGATTAGATTTTTTTTTGACTGGGTAAAAGAGGCCATTCTTTACCTCTATTCTTACCTAGACATAATGTTCATTACTACAATCAAGATAAAACCAATTAAAAGCCTTAGTTTAAAAATGTCAAGGTCTTCCATTGCTTAGCAGGCCATCTTCAGTCTTCTGATCTATATTTTGTCACCTGGCCCAGATGGCTCTGAAGGAGAAAGTGAGGGTGGTAACTTTGCATAGCCCTTCCTCACTTGAATCTGATTTATTTGTGTATTTTGGCATCATCTCCCTAAGTCATGATCCAGAAAGGACAAACAATGTCTTTCCTAGCCTTAATCAATGACTAGAGAGTTGCCACAGTCAAACTGAGACCTGCTACAGACCTTAGTTTATAAATGCCAAGGTCTCCCACTTTATCCAGGACCATCTCCAGGACCATCCAGTATTTAGCAACTGTACAAAGATAGCCCTGGAGGAGAAAGTAAGGCTGATGAATTTGCACAGCCTTTCCTTAATTAAATCCAACTCACTTGCATGTCATGGCATCACCCTCCTGATATTGAGGTGATTTTCCAGAAAGAAGGACAAACATTTGTAATAACCTATACAGAAATCTTCATTATCAAAAACTTCTCCTTTGATGTTGTCCTAAATTTTTTCATCACCAAGATAAATCATAATGATGAAGGGATCCCGAAACTCTCTGAAAACTCCTTCAAGGAGAAATTCTCCTTGAATCCTGCATCTTTGAGACCAACCCCAAGTAACCAGGATAAAGTGGTTTATCTTGGTGGGACTAGTTGAAGTATTCAGTTCCAAGATTTTCTACCAACTATGGCTCAAAACCACTCCCAATAAATGGTCTCATCTAGGCCTGGGGACAGTGACAGCATTGAGAGAATCTCATTCAATTGAAACTTCTGTCTCAGATTTCCTTATAAAAACAGCAACTTAGGGTTCAATTCTTGCAGAGGACCTAATATGCCATGCCATGTATGCCATGCTATGCTATGCCAAGGAAACCTCTGCCCGCTGAAATGATATTCTCTTTCAATGTTACTGTCTCTTTATTTTCCTCAGCTATTTCCCTAATAAGACTTTATAACTCTCTCTCAGGATCTCTCTACTAGAATTTACTTCTCTGACAGGATTCCTCCACTACTTTGCTTCCCTGTTGGGATCTTGCCACTAAGGAATTCAGCCTTTCTAGTCATGCATAGCAAAGGCTGACTTCCCAATGCCAATAATAAACTTCTTTTTATCGGTCTAGCTTTTTGGGTTTGTAAATTCCTTAACGAAGAACCTCTGTACCACTGGAAGGGGGTTCCCGTTTCAACTCCCTACCCATGTGCCAAATCCAAAGGGAATTTAGGGAAACCATACCTCTTAATTTGGTTCCCTGAACCCCAAAAATGCCACTAGCCTCATCATTTAACTCCCTGACCACCAGAAACCCTAATCTCATCATTTTGGTTCCCTAACCAAGAACCCCAAAATCTAGACATCATCAATAACACTCTCTTCTTGTGTTCTGTGCAGATAATTTCTTTACTCTTGTAGGGCATTCTCCTTCCTTAAAACTTTTCCCTATTCTGATGGAAGTGGATTTCTCTGACAAAGAGACTTAACTGAGTTTCATTGGAGAAATGATGGACAGAAACAGCTACACCCAAAGAAGGAATACTGGGAAATGAATGTAAACTATTTGCATTTTTGATTTTCTTCCCGAGTTATTTTTACCTTCTGAATCCAATTCTCCCTGTGCAACAAGAGAACTGTTTGGTTCTGCAAATATGTATTGTATCTAGGATATACTGCAACATGTTTAGCATATATAGGACTGCTTGCCATCCTGGGGGGGGGAGGAGGGAGGGAGGGGAAAAAACGAAACATAAGTGATTGCAAGGGATAATGTCGTGTAGAAATTATCCTGGCATGGATTCTGTCAATGCGAAGTTATTATTAAATAAAATAAAATTTATTATAAAAAAAAAAAAAAAAAAAAAAAAAAAAACTTTTCCCTTATTTATACAAACTTCTGTTATTTTTTTAGGGCTACAAGGGAAAATATTGAACATTTTATTCATCGTATCACTTCAAAGTTGAATTCAAGAGACTAAGACGCATGTAAAAGGTTAAAGCTTCTAGGGAACTTACCAGAAAGTTTCAAAATATAATGCTCCTTCATTCTAATAATTCAATAAAGAAAAATACAAGGAAGTCATTCATTTCAATAAACAAGTTACATGTACCTACTGTATGAAAGATACTCTGCTAGGTAGTGGAGAAAAAATATGTATTTCAGAAACTTATAATCTACTGGAAGGGACATATTGTGGCTACTGACAGAACCTTGAGTGCTTTAGTAAGACTGAAAATACTGCACATAACAACTTGTTATAATAATCAATTAAAACAGAAAACTAGCAAGTGGAATACTTCTTTTCCCTAGTGTATATATATATATAAAAATATATATCCCAATTAGCCAGATCCTCCTTTTATCTCTTTAAATCTACTTTTAAAAGTTGGAATAAGAGTATGTTTGATATTGTTGGCCCTGTGTGCAAAAATCATTAGTCACAGATCTGACTTTTATGTAATATTAGAACATAGGCATTACTCTAGAGCAGGACTGCTTAAGCTTTTTCTAATCAAGACCCTTTTTGCCCCCAATTTTTTTAAATGATCCTGAATATGTGAATATATAAAATATTTATACAAAACAAATATAAGCTAATTATAAATCATAATTTCATAATTCACACATTCAGTTTTATGAGATCCCATATGGGGTCACAAACCATAGCTTAAGAAGCTGGACTCAAGAGTATTACTTGAAGTAGGATTCTAATTCATAGAATTATAAGAGCATCCTATAGTTCTTTTGATGACAAATATGATAATGATATATAATAATATATAAGTACATTATAAAGGTACAAAACAAAGGGCAACATGAGATCCATTTTAGAAACCATGAACTTCATCTCTATGTCTTGAAGCCTTGTCCATGAAGTCCTGCATAGATTTCATATCCGGAAAGACCTTTAGAGATAATTAAAGATAATTAGTCTGATGCCTCACTTTATGGATGAACAATCTGAGAGCCAAAGTGGTGATTTGGCTTGTTTGATTTTATAGAGATAATAAAAAATGAAACCAGGATTCAGTTCCAGAACCTTTGATGCCAAATCCAGTATTCCTTGTTCTATAACACCCTCTTTTTAATCAAATGGGTCCTTAAAAATAAACTTTCATTTCTTGGAACTCTTATGCCACTTCATCCTTTCATACATAAATCACATTTTATATTTTATTCAATTTACCCATATGCATTTCTTTAATGTCCTACTTAACCAATTATAAGAACCTTAAGGAAAATGTCTTTTCTGTATAGTTAACTCAGCTCCTAGCATAGTGCTTTGAACATAGTAAACACTTTCTAATTATTTTGTTTATTGAATAAGGAAAATAATGTATAAAGTGGGAAACTGTACAATTTCTATAATATATCATATTAATTGATATGTGAACTGTCAGGATGGATTAATAAAAATAGGACTGTGTATGGAATCAGAGCACTTGGATTCATATCGTTTCTCTTAACTCAGTTACTTCCCCTTTCTTAGATTTAATTCCCTGAATTATAAAATGAATTTATTAGGCTAGATTATCTATATAGCCATTTAAGATTTTTAATTTACAATCAGAAATAATTGGAAAATTGGGTTAGAATAAGTCCTTATTCTTAGGAATAACCCCAAAATTACCTGGCCTTAGAAAATATATAATTAAGAATGATGTATTTTTTTTTCTTTAAGCTATTTTGCCTTAGTTTACTTAATATAGCCAGGATGCTAAGCCCTAAATATTGCTGGTTGTCAGATAACTGTCCGTTGGTCAGTGATGATGAAATATTGGAGACAAAAGAGCAATAATAATGAGTTGCTTAAAGTTGACAGGCACAACAAAATTGGGTGCCCTATCACTTGACCTAATGACACTCCAGTCTTAAAAACCCACCTCCAGAAGGTTCTCATCTGCCAGGAAACTATAGGTATTGCACCTGAGCACCAATTCAGAACCAGATCACTTCTCAACTTCATCTCCAAATTATAAAATTAGCATATTAGTAACTTGAAGCACCTGGTTTTTCTTACTTTTCCCTATAAATTTACCTACTTGCTCATGACTCTTTGCTAACTTCTTTTGGAATGTAGTCCACTTTAATTGGCATCACAGTAAACTTTGCCCCTTGACTTAGAGATGGCTCTGAACCTATAAATTCTTTTGAGAAATCCCAAGATACCAAAATAGAATCCCAACATTTTGGGTCCCCTGGAATCTCACTCATATAAACTCTAAAATTCATCTTATCATCCAGCCATTCTGGAGAGCAATTTGGAACTATGCTCAAAAAGTTATCAAACTGTGCATACCCTTTGATCCAGCAGTGTTTCTACTGGGCTTATACCCCAAAGAGATACTAAAGAAGGGACCTGTATGTGCCAAAATGTTTGTGGCAGTCCTGTTTGTAGTGGCTAGAAGTTGGAAAATGAATGGATGTCCATCAATTGGAAAATGGTTGAGTAAATTGTGGTATATGAACGTTATGGAATATTATTGTTCTGTAAGGAATGACCAGCAGGATGAATACAGAGAGGACTGGCAAGACTTACATGAACTGATGCTAAGTGAAATGAGCAGAACCAGGAGATCATTATATACCTCAACAACGATACTGTTTGAGGATGTATTCTGATGGAAGTAAATCTCTTCGATAAAGAGAGTTAATTCAGTTTCAATTGATCAAGGATGTACAGAAGCAGCTACACTCAAAGAAAGAACACTGGGAAATGAATATAAACTGCTTGCATTTTTGTTTTTCTTCCCGGGTTATTTATACCTTCTGAATCCAATTCTCCCTGTGCAACAAGAAAACTATTCGGTTCTGCACACATATATTGTATCTAGGATATACTGTAACCTATTCAACATGTAAAGGACTGCTTGCCATCTGGGGGAGGGAGTAGAGGGAGGGAGGGGAAAAATTGGAACAGCAGTGAGCGCAAGGGATAATGCTGTAAAAAATTACCCTGGCATGGGTTCTATCAATAAAAAATTATTTAAAAAAAAAGATTTTAAGGTAATAAAAAAATAAAATAAATAAAATTCATCTTATCTTCTTCATGTATGAAAAGCAAAGGTAACATAGAATTGTTTGCTTTTCTACATTATCTGCCCCATTTTTTTCTCTTCATTAATGAAGGCAACCAAGAATCAATTATCTCTAACTTTGAGGAAATAATCACCTGATCTTTGGTTATCACTGTCAGCACCATCTTTAATAGCCCAGAGATAATAAAAATCACATTCTTCCATTTCCTCACCACATTTCCTCTCAGTTGAACACACTATTCAAAGTACTCTCATTCTAAAACTTTGGATCAATAAATATATATTTTCTTAGCTGATATTTATCTTTGAAAATCAGCATTTTTCTTCTTCCTAATTTCATGAACCAAAATTATTTCTGATTTTAAGAGACAGTATGAAAGTAATAGATTTGGAAACTAAATGACCAAGTTTTAAGTCTCATTTCTGAAACATACTATCTGAGGATGCTCCTCAAGCCATTTCACCTCTTAATGCCCCTCATAACTTACCAAGAATTTAAACTGCAAAATAATTTCCTGATCTGCATTGTTAGAGATAGTTTCCCCAGGCAAAACTCCCTAAAGTTATAACAGATGAATCATTGGGGGATTTCTCCAGATCAAATGAAAATAAATATGCCAGAAGTTACTAATTTCCTAGGTAATATTTTGTCTACTTTAAACTACTATTTGGCTCTATGGGTTTCTAAATAAGCTTTTGTGAGGGGATTGAAAAAATAATTGCCAAATTATCCTAGACCAACTTTATGCTCAAATAGAATTGTGTGAATTTTGATATAAATATTCCTAGAATCTGAATTTTGTGATAGCCATTCTTGCTATTTTCCCTTTCCCTTCCCCTTCCCTAGCCCAGGACAAACTTTATTCAGAACAAAGTAACTAAAATAACTGTAAAGATTATAATTTGCATTGAGCATCATCCTTTATCATGTAGAGAAGTGAAATTTAATAAATAAGAACCTTAGTGTGATGATGTCCTCACTGCACATGCAAAGGTAAATTATTAGAGGCAAAATTGAATTGTTATGTTTTGAATTCAAACTGAATAGTAGATCAGTACAGTACAAGCATAATTCTTAAAATTCTTTGATGTTCAAATTAGTGGATTGTGAGGCTGTACATTTTATTTGTAAATCATTTAAGTTATAGTTCTCATCAATTTATGATTTAATGTAGAACATCTTTCTACAAAGCTGATTTTTCTCATGTCCTTTTTAATATTAAAAAGGCAACTTTGCAAAAGTTGTACATCATATACCTATTAGTGAATCTCAGCCATTTAAAAATATCTGAGATTAATTATTCAGAGTGCTCAACCACTTTTAGCCATTTTCCACTTTCCTTCACACTCATTCCAGCATTTCCAGTGAGCTTTTTGACTGTTTATCAGTATCCCAAGGTATCAAACCTTTCCAATGCTGTTCATTGAAGTGTGTGTTCTGTTAATGATCTGGGCCTGATGAAAAACCAATTACCCATTCTTCCATTTAATCTTTGCTCTGAAGTGGATAAGGTTTGCATCAGAGATGTGCCACTCATGGAAAATGCAAGAACAGAAGCATAAAAGATTTGTCTGTTTACTTTTAAAAGTAAAAACTGATTTTATTGAGAGGTTATGAAGAAATAGTTGTAATTTGCTATTGCTTTCAGTCCTTTGAAAAAAGAAAAAAATTATTGTCAGACCCAGAAATTCTGGTTGATTATTGCTTTAATGTTTATTTAAAGGAAATCATAACTTGCAAATAATTTCTAAATATACATACATGAAATGATTATGAAACCATATCTATTTTGTGCAAATAAAAAAAATTATGTATCTTTAAATGATCAATGTATATATGATGATTTTTTTTTAACTTTCAAGTGCTATGCTTTAGGAAATAAGCAGAAATAATAAAGTACTACTTATGTGTACTTTGACAACTTTATGGTTTAGAATGAGATATTTGACCACATGCCCCTGCCATCTTATTATCCTTTCTATTAAAGTTATTACCAACTTACACCAGGCTCTCACCATCTTTCTCCTAAAAATTTTAATAATTCTCTTTCCAAAGCATCCTTCATGCCTATACCTGAAAGAATTTCCCTATGCACTGATATTATCAAATCACTATGCCATTCAAAACTCTTCAATAATACCTCTTGAAGAGGGTAAAAGAAGAGAGCAAAAACTAGCTTGAAGCTTAACATAAAACAAAACAAAACAAAACAAAACAAAACAAAAATCCCAAGATCTTAGCAACTGTTCCCATCACATGTCCAGTTTCTTCATCTGATGATAGATAATAGACTCAAGATCCTCTACCATCCTAGTTGCCTTTTCCCATAGACTCTAGTTTATTAATGCATTTCTTAAATTCCAATACCCAGAACTGAACATAATGTACAAGATGAGATCTATTTAGGGCAAAGTATACCTTTGTATCCATGGTAGCAATGCCTTTCTTAATGCAATTCAAGATCCCATTTAGCTTTTTGAGCTGCCTTTTACAATTACGTGAGTCTTATATTCTACAAAATTCCTCAGATCTTTTTTCAGAACAATGTCTGTCCAAATGTGTCTACCCACTTTCTATCTGTGAACTTCATTTTTAACCTAGTCATGTTTTATACTTTTCTCTATTTAATTCAACTTTTTAGATTTTTAGTAACCACTCTTAGAAGTAGTCATTTCTCTCCCAGTCTCCCATCATTTCAACCTTCACAATTATGTCTTCCCTTTTTAGTGAGAACAAAACTCCTATTGGCACATCTATCTTTTGAAGAATGAAATTAGCATCCTGGCAGAGCAAGACTTAGGCCTCTCAAGGCTATCTTCTCACACAAATGTTCATGTCAGAAAATAAGGTTCCTTGGAAGATATTGCCAAGTAGAAGACTGCTTGAGAACCCTTTAATTATCAATATCAAATTAAAACTGTGATATATATGTTCAGTAATCTAGTTCTTCGGGTGATTGTCCTATACCAAATCTAAATGCAAGTAGGATTTTTTATACACTCTATGGTCCACTAGATGACATTGGCTATTTACATCAAGATTCCAAACAGCTGTATATCTCATCATTGAGATAGTAACGAAGATATTAGCAAAGACCCAGATAGATAAATACGTCTGAGTTGTTGCCTGGGAAGCCCATGAAATTATTTTATCTGTTCAACTATATTGACTGTCCTTTAAACATGGATATTGAGCTGCATATAATGGACAGAACTGCCTAGGAAATGGAGGGTAAGCAGGATTCCATTTGCAAAACAGTGCTCCATCTTTGATAACAAGGTGGATAATCAGCTTCTGCGGATTCTTTGTGTAGCATTTATGAAAACACATGGAAAAACAAGATTAAATGACATAAAAGCATAGTTTGTGTTCTATCCCAGTTAGAGAGTATAATGAATATAGAACTATATCTGAAACCAGGAAAACCTGAGTTCAAATTTGGCTTCATTCACATACTAGCATTAAACTTCTATTTGCCCTAATTTTCTCAAATATAAAATAAGTATGATAATAGTACCTAACTACTAGGATTGTTGTGAGCATCAAAGGAGAATATTTATAAAGTGTTTAGCACAGTTCTTGTCACATAATAGACAATATAAAATGTTTATTCATTTCCCATTCTATTTTCTTCCCTTCCCTACATCAGTGAAATGCTTGTCCCTGTAAGATCACAGATCTATTTGTGTACTTCTGAGATAATATATTTTGGGTTTTGTCTCTTATTTCAACTCTACTACAAAATATTAATGAAATGATCTATCAATGAAAAGGAAGGCTCATGCTTAAAGTCCTACAGATTTCCTTATTTTTGAGCTTTCATGGGTTTAGATCTGATGTAATTCTTCTGTCATTTGTATTTTTGCATTAGCTCCTACTGTAAAAGAATTGTTCTTTTCAAAATCTTAAAGGGAAATGTGTTTTATTCATGGTACATTTCAGGAGAGAATTGTAACTTTTCTAAACTAGAATAAAAGCTGGACCATTTTTAGCATGCACTATTGAATTTTAATTAAATTTTAAAAAAACTTATTTTTACAAATTCCACTAAAAGCTTTTATCATCATCATTATTATTGGATATTAGAATCATAATAAGCAGACAAGAGCCTGAAATGTATTATTTTTGGTTTCTAAAGCAGTTACATACATTCATATAATTCTACTCATAATATGCAAGATAATCAAGGCAAGATGGTAGCAGTGATCAGAGTTTACTATATTCATTGTTCATTTAAAAATTGAGATATAACTCTATCCATATAGCATCTACTGAAACCTCTTTAGAGTTGTGTTTGTATTGTCCTACTCTCATCCCACTCCCACATCACTGCCCTCAGTAGATGTGCTTGATGTGTTTTGTATTCAATTGCCAACTAAGACTTTATATCTTCAGTGACAAGTTGAAATATGGGGTAGGAAAAAAGGGATTAGTTATAGTTACAGGATATACAAACATACTAGATGCAGTATAAAGTAATTTAGAATAGTTTGTTATTAATTATGAAAAAAAAAGATTACAATGATTCTACATGTAAACAGTATTTCTTCTGAATAAATGTAATTTTCTTCCAAATGATTGCCTTGTTTTTCTCAGTTTTTAATACTTTTTTCAACTTATTTTGTTTCAAAATCCTAGTTAATTTCTACTGGCTAAGACAGCCATGGTAATTATTGTTATTGTTTTCAAATTACAACAAACAAACTGTACAAAACTAATTGCCATCCATGTTCAAAGTCAGGTGCATAGTTTGCAACCAAATTTGTCTCTCTGTCTGTAAAGTTCTCTGTTTGTCTCTCTCTTTCTCTCTGCCTTCTCCCACCTCTTGGCTTTCTCAGAAATCTGCTGCCCCAAACTTACACTGATTTTTACTTTTCACTAAAGATCTATTTCACTTATGGTTTTGGTGCACTGCTTTACTCACAAAAGCATGGAATATTTCCAAAGAGCAGCTGATCTATTTCCTAGAAAAAAATGAAAATGGAAATCTGGGACAAATTTCAAACATCTGTCTCTATCCCCATACATAACTAACAGTGTTATATTACCAGTGTAGTAAAGCTGTATCCTATACATGTAAGCATTGGCGCATCACATGTACGGTTTAAAGGGAGGCAGAATAGACTTCTTTAGCTTCTTCTTCACATCCCTATCCAACCTTTCTCCAAAGAAGACTTTTTTCTACCTCTAAAAAAAGCAGGGGAGTGGGGCCAAAAGCTTAACTATTCTGCTCTCTTCTGAAAGAGGAGATACTGGGATAGAGTAATACCTACTGTTTGTTCCCTTAAATGTTGTTAATCTAGATGATATGTTTTTTCAAGTTTAAGTAAAATTTTTGATTGTTATTCCTTAAAGGAGAAAAATGATTCTGGCTATATATGCAAAGATTGAGTCCCTTCCCACCAAATATCCAATTCCACAACAAATACATATTGCAAGTGGCAAAGAAATCCAGTGAGCCAACTTGATAACAAAACAATAATCAGAGAAATTAGAAAGCTAGATACCAGACAATACAGAGGAAAGAAGTTCTCCATAGGGAGTGTGATGGCTTAGCTCAACCAAGAGTAAGTCTTAGGTCTCATCTAAGGGGAAACTCCCTTAAATCTCTAATGTAGCAATCCAGGGATAGATTTATGATAAATTCTGTTAGCTTCTCTCATGTTAGCTTCTTGGAATCTTATTCTACTGGCAGAGGGAGTGTCCACCTTCTTTCTCAAAATTGGAAGCCAGAAGATCCAAAAGTGCTGCCTACTCTGAAAAAGGAAACTCAAGAGATTGGAAGAGATTCAAGAGAGTAGAGCTGTATTCTCTCTTGCTCTTGACAATTGCCCACTGTCCCTCGTACACACATTAGACACTGATCTCCAGTAATGAGAAAGAATCCAATCAATGGGCTTTGGGGCTCAGGTAACTTTAGAAACAAATACTGGATAAATATCTACTGGATACTTTTAAAGAAAGGGGATTAAAAGTGAAATTTGATTAATTAAAAAAGATTTCTGAATTACTTAATCCATTGAGGGAAAAACTTGTCTCAAAATGTTATTTCTTGCTTAAAATTATTTTCATTTAGGTATTTTTGATGTAATATAGCAGTACTTTTGAATTCTGATGGTCTGGGTTAATTCTGTAATCTTAAAAAACATCAATTCACCACTCAGAGCCTTAGAATCTACTGTTAAACACATTACATACCTTAGATAATTTTTGGAAAAGTCAAATAAATAATGCACATAAAAGCATATAAAATTCTATATAATGCCATCACAAAAGCATTTAATAAAACTTACAACTTTGTTTTAGACAAAGAAGTCAGTCTGATAGATGAGATAAACTCTATTATATTGAGAGAGAGTCTAGAATATTAAAAGATTTGCAATTTTACAAATACAAAATAATTTATGTGGAAAATTCCTTTATATATCAACCTATCATTGCCTTAATAGTTGAGGATAAAGAAGGAAAATTACTTATTCATGATCTCAGAGTTAGTATCATAGGTAGTGTTTGAGCCAGGTCTCAAGACCTTCAAGCTCAGTAATCAACCTGTTATTCAACTGTGTACCCAGCAAAATATTGTTAGATATGGAAATATCTGTTAATAAGCTCATAGAAGGACCCAAATAAAAGCTCGTTCAGATGGAAATCTATCTGACAAAGTATGAGTGAGGTGTTTCATGAATGGAGTTTTTTTCTACAGAAATATCATAAGATTTTTTTTTTTTTGCTAAGGCAATTGGGGTTAAGTGACTTGCTCAGGGTCATACAGTCAGAAAGTGTTAAGTGTCTGAGGCCAAATTTGAACTCAGATCCTCCTGATTTCAGAGCTGGTTCTCTATGTACTACCCCAACTAGCTGCCCCAATCACAGTATTTTTCAAATACACATAATATTATTTTGAGTCCTCCATTTAGTAAAGTATTGATTTGGTCATATTTTCATGAAAAGTATTTTTGACAACTGCAATTTTTCATTGCAGAATAGATGAATCACAAAACTTGCAGCAAAGAAGACCTAAGTTCAAATCTACACACACACACACACACACAAATATATGCACGTGCATATATAATGGCATTGTAATCTTCATAAAATCACTTAAATTTTCAGTGTTCCAAATAGTTTTCTAATTTTGAGAAGGCAATACTTTCCATTTATATCTCCATAGACAGCAGTATTTTCCATACCAACAAATTCAAAAGAGGAAAGAAAAGAAGGAAAAAAAGGAAGGAAGAATGGATGGGAGAAAAGAAGAAAGAAAAGGAAGGAGAAATGGAGGAAGGGAGGGAGGAAGGAATGAAAGAAGGAAGGAAATGAGAAAAGGAGGAAAAGAGAGAGATGGGAGAAGGAGGGTGTAAGAAAGGGATGAGTGAAAGATTGATGGAAATAAACAAAGAAACAGATGAGTATCATCCTTAAAACATTATAAGCTCCTATCTGTTGAATCTTTCTGGGGTTATATATAACTTTTTCTTTTTGCTATAACACTTCATTTTGATATAGGAATCTATACATCTTAGATGTCATGTAAGATGCTTGTTTATTGATATACCAAAATGACTGATATTAAAGTGATTTCTCTTAGAGTACTGGCCCTTCAACATTTATCAGAAAGACAGCATGATTTATAATGATAACAATTGTAGTTATTTGTTATTTCTTTAAATAAATCCAAACTTACCAGAACAGAAAGAATAAAACTGATTTTCTTTTTGTTTACTTTCCATTGCCTTATAATGGTATAACTTAATTTGACTAGCATACTTTATCAAAAGTAGTCAGAAGTTATTTCTCACCATTCTCATATGTGAATTTTATTTAGTGGTCCTCAAAGCTGTAGCAGGAGCAATAATCTCCACCAAGTTGGTCCCCAACCACTTCATCTTTTCTTAAATGATATGCAGAGTAGAAAAATTGTGGCAATTTTTTTTCCACAAAGGAATTATTTCTTACAATAAGTCTAGAAAATAGCTTATTATTACTAACATATTAAATAATTGAAGACTTAGTTATTTAAAATACCAGCACTCATAGAGAATTCTTTATGAGTATTATGGTAAGAGAAATTTGAAATGAATGAAGAAACAAAGGTTTGAGCTTCTGAGCATATTGGTTTATTTAACAATTTATGTCAGCTACTCAACCAATTTAGTAAAGGCATCCTCTGTTTTGGCACTGGACCGTGAACATGGGGGAGAGATATTATTATGTATTAAAAACAATCAATCAAAGAAGACTAAACAATTAAAACAATTAACCAGGATACAAA
This sequence comes from Antechinus flavipes, assembly GCF_016432865.1. Lineage (NCBI taxonomy): Eukaryota > Metazoa > Chordata > Mammalia > Dasyuromorphia > Dasyuridae > Antechinus > Antechinus flavipes. The sequence continues at coordinate 108,990,614 of NC_067403.1, forward strand.
ATTAAGCACTTTGTTTCCTAATTGGAGGAAAGATTAGGGACTTTCCAAATTGAGAGGGGGAAGTGAACAGGTTAAATTACTTGAGATCAGAAAAGGAAGTGTCTCAGTGTCCTCAAGTGTCTATATTCAAAGGAACATGGAAACAGTAATTGATTAATAAATACAATGCCAGATGACATCTGAGTTGTTTGAGATGTATGACTTGTATGACTTGTGAAGAAGTCTTTGAATTTTACTGGATTTCTAATCAGTTTACCTAGATCCATACTTAAGAGTCTCTAAGCAATCAGTATAAACCATCTAGTTTCCTGGATGTGAGATAGAAATTGGACTAGACCTATATTTAGATAGAAAGAGAACTGATCTAGTTTCAGAACAGGATCGTGGGATGGAGTCAATGGGATATATTCAATTTCCTCTATAACTTGTTCTTCTACTTCAGTATTAATGAGACAGAATAGCAGTATGAGTGAGAGCCTATTGAGAACTATCTTCAGGATCAGCAGCTGAGGGATCAAGTTCATCTTTGATGAATACTAACTATGTGACTTATTGTTGTTGCTGGCCCTTTGTCCTGGGAAAGGACCAATGATATTATGAGGGGTGATGTTTTAACTTGCAAATTAATTGGATTTAAGTGAGGCAGAGTTGTGTAAAGTCATTTGTCTCATTCTTTTCTCTAGAATCATAGGAGTCTGGTGGCAAGACAAAAGTCAGGACTAAATTTAATTATTAGACAGTATATCAGCAAATTTTGAAATATTTACAAATTTCAGAGAAATTGCTGAATTCGCCTGCACCAGTGAAATCATAGATATAGGCAAAAAAATAAAATATGGGGGGAATCATTGTAGATAAATTGCTGATTTGTATAACTGGTGGGAATTTCCACACTGAGAATTAACAATATTAATAAAATCATAAATCCAGCAACAGCCTCCTCCTTAGTACCTTCCCAATCCCAAAAGCTTTTCCTACAAACCATTCATAACACAAGCAAAAAACTATCAAAAGCTATCATTTTATTTATGGCAGAAAAATAAAAAAAAAATAGAGAAAACAAAAAGTAATAACTAGATGAGAAAAGTAAAATGTACCTTAATTTCAATACATTTTCTGTCCAAAATGGTTATGTGTTTGTTTTTGAGTTGAGGGATGATTTCCAAAAAGGAAAAGAAAATATGTCATCAGATATGTAGCACAAAGATACGGGTATCTTTGTATATTTATATGTATGTCTATGTAATGATAATTGTAATATTTTATATATTACTTTGACTTTTACAAAGCATTTTATAAAGATCCAATATGATCTTTACAACACTGGGAAGTTGCTGTCATGATTATCATTTACAAATTAAGAAACTGAAACTGTCAGAGGTTAATTCATTTGCAGAGTCACACAATTAGTGTCACAGACTGATTTGAACTCAGATTCCTTTAAGTTGATAGCCAGAGTTCTATCCATTGTGCCATCTTACTTTAATCATCATTAATAAATCAAAATATAAGGTCTGAATCCAGGTACATTTTTTTTCAATAGAAAAATTAAGCTATGACTTTCATCAGATTGAAACTGTATTAATATATACATGCAAGCATAACTCCAACTATTACTCATGGTAAAGAGTTTCTTGGATAATCTTTTTCAGATTTCAAAATGAGAAGATTTAAAGCCAAGTTTGTTGTGAGGATCAAATGAGAGAATATAAGTAAAGTACTTTATAAATTTTAAAAGTTTATAAATATGCCTATCATCATCATCTTCATCTTTATCATCATTATTGTTTGCTTCTTTTCATTTGGCATTCAGTCTGATAAGGATTTCATTCCATAATCATTTTATTATTCTCATGCTGAGCTCAAAAAAAAAGTTTATAATTATACAAGGGTATATTGGTAAATATTTTAACAATTACACTCTGGAGAAGGGGTGTATGGACATACCCATTCAATTTTAGTCATTTATATTTTTAATATTTTCTTAAAACTTAATTAATATATTAATCTCTGACTAGCTAGTAAATATTAGAATTTTAGTCAAGGGTTCCTTGATTAAATCTTACTATTGTTTTTCTTAGCCAACTATTATTGATATAAAAAATATATAAAAAAAAAAAAGAATGGGAGAACAGTTGCAATGAGTAAACCATATTTACAAAGATTAATTAAAACAAAATCATATAAACCCATTTTGTTTTTGTAGTGAAAAAGAGTCAATAGACTGGGAATTAGCATATTTTTTCTCTAAGACAGACCAGAATGTAAATCCAGGAGTATTCTGTTGGGACTTTCTCTACATAGACAAAATATCTTATCATTAATGTTCATCATTCTGCTAACTGCTGCTCCTGGAGTACCTGGGGTTGGACAAATAGAATAAAAACAAGATGTCAAGAATGCAGTTCTATAAGAGCTTCAATATTATATTAGCAATGCATTATGCTAAAATTCCAACTGCCTGATCTTAATCACCCCTCCTCTTCCTTCTTACTATTTTTCTTCCATTATCTGGGGCTTTCAAGTATGTTATTTTGCTATAACTCAACTCAACTTTTTGGTAAGATCATCATTGACAACTCTCAGATGATTAACATTGAATGCATTCCAACCTGACCAATTGAGTCTAAACAAGAGAGGAGTTAATCTCTGAAACATTTAGTATGTAAAAATAACTACAGAATTTATGCAAAGAGATTACAACAAGTAATCACCAAGATAATATATTATGACCAAGTAGAAATTATACATATACATACATATATATATATACATACACATATATATATGTATGTATATATATGTATATACACACACACGCACATACATATATATAATGCAGGGCTGGTTCAATATTAGGAAAACTATTAGCATAATTGACTATATCAGAATAGTCTGATAATAATCTATTAACAGAAATCATATGATTATCTCAATAGATGCAGAAATCCATTAAACACACCAAAGAATATAGAACTAAATGGAGTTTTCTTTAAAAAGATCAGTAGTTATCTATCAAAATCCATCAGCAAGCATAATATGTAATGGGAATAAACAAAGAGCATTCTTAATAAGATCAGGGGTAAAACAAGATTGCCTACTATTACCATTACTATTCAATATTATATTGGAAATATTAGTTTTAGCAATAAGTGAAGAAAAAGAAATTAAAGGAATTAGAGTAGGTAATGAGGAAATAAAATTATCACTCTTTGCAGATGACATGATGGTATACTTAGAGAATCAACTGAAAAAACTTCCAGAAATAATTAACAATCAGCAAAGTTTCAGAATACAAAATAAATCTACACAAATCATTTTTATATTTTATTAACAAAGTCCAGTAGCAAGAATATAAAGAAAAATTCCAGTTAAAATAACTGTAGATAATAAAATATATTTGGCAATCTACCTGCCAAGGCAAAGTCAAGAACTATATGAACCCAATTATAAACCACTTTTTATACAAATAAAATTAGGACTAATAATTAGAAGAATATCAAGTGCTTATGGGTAGGTCAAACTAATATAATAAAAATGACAATTCTACCTGAATTAATCTACTTATTCAGTGTCATGCAAATCAAACTCCCAAGAAATTATTTTATAGAGATAGGAAAAATAATGACAAAATTCATTTGGAAAAACAAAAGGTAATGGGTTTCAAGAGAATTAATGAAAAAAAAAATTAACTATACCATACATAAAGCTATATTATAAAGCAGCAGTCATTAAAATCATTTGGTATTAACTAAGTATTAGAGTAATCCATCACTGGCATAGTTTAGGTTCACAAGACACAGTAGTTAATGACTATAGTAATCTAGTGTTTGATAAACCCAAAGGCCCCAGATTCTTGGATAACAACTCACTGTTTGACAAAAATTGCTGGGAAAATTGGAAATTTAAAATGGCAGAAACTAGGCACTGACCCATACCTAGCACCCTATAACAAATTTATAATTTATACATAAAAAGTGATACAATATATTTTTACCTTCTGAATCCAATTCTCCCTGTGCAACAGGAGAACTGTTCGTTTCTACAAATATGTATTGTATCTAGGATATACTGCAACATATTTAACATATATAGGACTGCTTGCCATCTTGGGGGGGGGGTAAAGGGAGGGAGGGGAAAAAAAACAAAACATAAGCGAGTGCAAGGGATAATGTTGTAAAAAATTACCCTGGCATGGATTCTGTCAATACAAAGTTATTATTAAATAAAATAAAATTTAAATTTAAAAAAAAGTGATACAATAAGCAAATTAGAAGAACAAGAGATAGTCTACCTTTTTAGATCTGTGAAGAATGAAGGAATTTGTGGGGGGGGGAAAGAACTAGAGAATATTATAAAATATAAAATGAATAATTTTGATTATATATTTTTTTTAATTTTTGAACAAACTAAAACAATACATCCAAGATTAGAAGGGAAGTGAAAAATGGAAAAAAATTTACATCCAAGAATTTTGATAAAGGCCTTAGTTCTAAAATATGTAGAGAATTGACTCAAATGTATAAGAATACAAGTCATTTTCAAGTTGATAAATGGCCAAAGGACATGAACAAACAATTTTCAAATGAAGAAATTAAAACCATTCTAATCATATTTTTTTTAAAAGTTCTTTATCACCAATGATCAGAGAAATGAAAATTAGTACAAATCTGATTTACACTACACCCTGAGGCTGGCCAAGATGACAAGAAAAGATGATTATAAATGTTAGAGGGAATGTGGGAAAACGAATACTAATACACTGTTGGTGGTTGTGAATTGATCCAACCATTCTGGAGAACAGTTTGGAACTATGCCCAAAGGGCAACAAAATTGGCTTACCTTTTTATCCAGCAATGTCCCTACTTGGTCTGAATCCCAAAGAAATCATAAAAGGAAAAGGACCCACATGTGCAAAAATGTTTGTAGGAGCCCTATTTGTAGTGGCAAGGAACTAGAAAGTGAGTGGATGCCCATCAGTTGAGGAATGACTGACTAAGTGATGGTATATGAACATTATAGATTATTTCTATAAGAAACAATTAGTAGGATGATTTCAGAAAGAGCTGAAGAGACTTACATGAACTGATGCTGTGTGAAGTAAGTAGAACCAAGCAAATATTGTACACAGCAACAACATTATGTGATTATCAACTGTGATGGACTTGGCTCTGTTCTACAATGAGGTGGTGATTCAGGCCAGTTCTAATAAACTTGTAATGGAAAGATCCATCTGTATCCAAAAGAGGACTATGGGTACTGAATGTGAATCACAAAATTGTATTTTCATCTTTTTGTTGTTCTTTGCTCACTTTTTGTTTTCTTTTTCATTTTTTCCTTTTTGATCTTATTTTTTTCTTATGCAGTGTGATAAATGTGGAAATATATATAAATATAAGAATAGCATATGTTTAACAGATATTGTATTATTTGCTTCCTAGAGGAGGGGAGAAGTAAGGGAGAAAAAATTTGAACATAAGGTTTTGCAAAGGTGATATATTTTGAAAATAAAAATCTATTATTAAAAAAGAATTTATGAAAAAGTTTATGGGAAACATGATGACTGAGAAACAAATAGCAATGGGCTAAATAAAAACTAAGTCACTGCTTGGTTGCTTTGCTGAGATGTATTAAACCTCTGGTCCAGATGGTCATCAGAGATATAATAACCGAATCTTTTATCTGGGAAGAAGATGCTGCTTTCTTAACAACCAAAGTATGTATGTCTTTTGTCAGAGTTCCTTAGATCAAATGTCATAAAATCCCAGATTTCATGTAACTTAACAAAGGAATAAAAGAGCTTTAATTGATTTTCTGACTGGAAAGAAAGAAAAATGAATAGGCTAACATCCTTTGGGCTTTCATATTAGTTGGTATTTAGCCAAAAAAAAAAAAAATAGGAACTCAAATCGCATATGTATGCTAGCATATCTATATCTATTTTATTTCCAAGGCAAATGAAAGACCAAAAACCTCTTCATCTTTTATCCAATTTCCTAATCATTTAGAAATTATTATTTATATTTCCTGAACTAGCAATCAAAATATAGAAATTATATTTTCCTCCTACAGTATAATATAGAGACTTCTGAAGCATTTTGTAATGGGAAATGTTAGAATCTTAAAATATTTCAGAGGTATTTTTCTTTTTCTTTTTCTTTTTTTTTTTTTTTTGGTTACCATAAATATGTAAAGAAGCACCATGACAATGTAGATAGAACTACCGTAAAGTCAGGATGGCCTAGGCTGACCTCTCACATATTAGTCACACTAGCTATGTGACTAAAGCTAGTCAATTAATATCTCAGAGACATCAGAAATTTCCTAAAACAAGTTTTAGATTTAGATTGTGATCTGCATTCATTAAGGACATTTCAATTCTTGGAATTTCCTAACCTCATTAAATCACAAGTCCAGCCAATTACTCCCAGCCCCAAATATGACATTTTGAATTCTGAGACTGATTGACCTTGCTGTGAATAATTTATTTTGTATAGTATCTATGCTATAATTCTATATGGGAGAGAAAAAAATGTTCAGTTGGAAAACTATTATGAATTTTTTCTTATCCATGATATGGCAGAATTTGTGTATGTATGTATACACAGTTTAAGGAAATGTATTAGCACTTAACTTTTAGCAAAAGGCAACCTAATTACTACTGAAGGTTCAATGAGAATGTTTGTTGTTGTTTTTTTGACATGTATATTATTAGTGGTACAGCAGAATTTGAAACATCAATAATCCCTGAATTCAAGTTCCAAATTCAAGATTTCCCAGTTGTATAATCATAGACAAGACATTTAAACTCCATGAGCTTTAGTTTCTATATCTATAAAATTTGTTTTGACCTTGAGGTGAGCGAAGTTTTATGTTCACTCACCTCTGATTGAAATTTAGTGTTTCCTTTCATGATGAATATAGGAAACAAGCATTTGGAGAAGGTACTATGTTTGGACATAGTACCAAAGAGGTTTAACATAAAAATGGTTAAGAACCCCAGCTCCAACCCTATATTCTCAGGGACACAAGAAGTGAACTGTTCTTTTTCCCCAGTCCCACTGATTAATCCTTCTTCATTTTGTTCCATAAAATCTTATCCTTCATTTTTATTCTTATGACATTTTTATAGAATTTCTTAATTTCAAATAAAGAGTTAATTCTAAAAAAAGTTATTTGTTTTGTCTACCTCACTTTATTATTATAAAGAAAATGTTTTGAGCCATAAATACAAGGAGATATTTAAATGTATTTTCAAAATTCCTCATATTTTTCTATTTTAAAATTCTTCATGTATTTAATGAAAAAAGAAACAAATATATTGTTTTAAGAACTTCTATACTGTACTAAAAAAGGAAAATAGTATTTCTATGTTTGATATATATATAGATAGATATATATAGAACCATATGACACATAAATATATGTATACACATTCATATAGTGTTGGAATCTTTACAAATTATTAAGTCATTAGCGTTAATAGAGACAATAATTATCTAATTTAGCATGGTTCAGTATCTTTGATCTGATCTTATAAGGAGATGTTTTGGGCCAGTACCTGAAACAAGGTACTAAGTAGAATTAATTGATACAATGCTTGTGTTCACACCAGTACTCATTGGAGTTCACAAGTATGGGAGATTCACAAAGTAAACTTTATAATTTTGTGAATTCACATCTCCCTTAGGTGTGCCTCCAGAAGGAGGAGTCAACCTTTGGGAGATCATATATAAAAAGGCTCTTAGCTTTGGGTTAGTTAGTTACTTCGGGTTAGAGTGAGTTACTTCGGAACATCGACTGGGGTCGGAGAGGAGCACTCTGGGAAGAAACCCACAAGGCCTCCTCCAAGGCAAGAGAGATTCATTCCATTTTCCACTTGGCTGGCTGGGGGCTGAAGAAAGCAGAGACAGAAGCAAAGGACAATCTGCAAGAGTTCTTGGAACCAAGCAGAGAGATAGGCCTCAACTAACCAGGCTATTTTGGAAGGAGAAAATAAATGTTTGCATTTTTACCAGCTGGCTGCATTTTGGGTGATTATTACTCTTAACCGAAAGTAAGGCTGCCTCCAGAAAACCTCCCCAAGAAACCTGCTCTCCCCCAGAGAAAACCATTATATTTATTTTAAAGAAGAACAAGAACTCCAACAATATAGAATATATATTCATGTTTATATGTGAATTGTTAAGATGCAGCTATGGATTCATAGAGTCATTCTTCAGATTTACCTAAAATATACATTCTCACTTCAAAATGGAATCTATTTTAAAGGGTCTTATTTCATGCATAACTGCTGTTGTAAGCTTAATGGTACCAAAGTCTGTATGTATATTATTCCCTGCACTGAGTGCCAGGGAATAATTTATAAAACAAAAGAATTTTCTTAAGGAATAAGAGTCTTATTCTACTCTGTGATATGATTATTCTACTCTATGAAATACTTCTTGGATGACATTGATTTTGAAAGGTGTATACATAGAGCTTAGGAAATATGTCCTTTAATTTGTGATAAGATGTTTTAAAAATTCATCTTTTTATAGACGCTTCTTGCTTAAGTTTTAGATATTTAATTCCTAGTATTCCAGCCTATATACAAGACCAATTGTCCTTTTCTCATTAAAAGTATATTTTATCCTTAAACTGACTCAAGATTTAGCAATTACTGCAAGAGAAAACGCATCTAATTGTCTGGAAGCATTATTTTCCTGACTTGGGCAATTATTTTCAAATTTGTGAATCTCTAAGACCAAAGGATACCAGAAGATGGCTCTTTAAAAATGGTTACAAGAAAAAGAAGCAAATAGCAAATGCTATCTTTGCATAGTCTGCTAATAAATTTCCATTTTTGTTTCATTGAATCAACAAAATTTATATTAATTTTTCTGAGTTTTTTAATTCCAAAGGAAATTGACAGAGATAATAGAGCTCTAATAAGATTTAAATTTCAGTGATGATATTCTTTCTTTATAATAGAATACCTTCACTTGTGTGTTCCCTTATTGCATTTGATGAGAAATGTGAAATTCTTACTTTTTTTTTGAATAATTCAGAGATAACACGAAGTTTCCAGTGCAAAAACAGTGGAGCTACAAAGACTTTATATTGTTCTTTTAAAAAAAATTTTAATAGCTTTTTTTATTTACAAGTTATATGCATGGGTAATTTTACAGCATTGACAATTCCCAACCTTTTGTTCCAATTTTTCCCCTCTTTCCCCCAACCCCCTCCCCTAGACAGCAGGATGACCTATACATGTTAAATATATTAGACTTTATATTATTCTTAATACAATTGTGACTATTCTAAAAGATTAAAACTAGCATATCTATACGTTTGGGGCAATCATCTGTATTACTGGGATAATGATATTTTGAAATATAATGAGTAACTACAGAAGAACCCTTGGAGTGATACCAGGCTGCTTGCATCCACAAAAGAATTTTATACAAACTCCAATTTCATTCAAGCAATGCTTTATGTCTACAAATGGCACACAGACACCATGCAAATAATTAAAATAATGGAATACTCTGATCTTGGAAAAATATTTAAAAATATAAATAATCCAAATATCTATTGGGTGGATATTCAATAAGTGTTATTATCTTTTGTTTGTTTGTTTATCATTATTATTATTATTATTATTACTATTATTATTATAACTTTTTTATTTACAAAACATATGCACAGATACTGTTTCAACATTGACTCTTGTAATTTCTCCTCCTTCCCCCCATTCCTTCACCTAGATAACAGGTAGTCCAATACATGTTAATTATGTTGAAGTATATGTTAAATACAATATATGCATATTTATTTATATAGTTATCTTGCTGCACAAGGAAAATCAGATCTAGAAAGAAAGAAAAACAAAACCTGAAAAGGAAAATAAAAATGCAAAAAGAAAGAGTAGAATTGCTCTGTTGTGGTCCACACTCATTTCTCATAGTTCTCTCTTTGGGTGTAACTGATTCTCTTCTTTACTGAACAATTTGGAACTGGTTTGAATCATCTAGTTGTTGAAGAGGGCCACATCCAGCAGAGCTAATCATCATATAATCTTGTAGTTGCCATGTATAATGATCTCCTGGTTTTGCTTATTTCATTTAGCATCAATTCATGTAAGTCTCCCCAGGCCTCCCTGAAATCATCTTGCTGGTCATTTCTTACATAACAATAATAGTCCATAACATTCATAAAACACAGTTTATTCAACCATTCTTCAATTGATGGGCATCCATTCAATTTCTAATTTCTAGCCACTACAAAAAGGACTGCTACAAACATCTTTGTACATGTGGGTTCCTTTCACTTCTTTAAGATCTCTTTCGTATAAAAGCCCAGTAGTAACACTACTGGATCAAAGGATATGCACAGTTTGATAACTTTTTAAGCATAGTTCCAAATTGTTCAATGAGTGTAATTATTGAGTACAATTTGTGCACAAACTCTGACAAAAAGAGAACATACATTATTGGAAAAGGAAATGGACAATTCATACAATCTGAAATATGAGAGATTAATAGGTTGAAAAGTGAAATACTGTCCATGTATTTATGAAACATTGAAGCATCTAGTGATGGTAATTTCCCTAAAAAACCATATGAAACCAAGCCTCTGAACAGAGTCTGATAAAATGAAACCACTCTGCAACTTAAAATAGATTGGAAGAACTTCAAAAAAAAGTCAGCCTTGCTCGGGTGAAAATGATGTTCTGACCAGCTCAGACAATGTCTGAGCAAACCAGTAAAAGGATTTTAATGACAGCAGATCAGTGACTGAGAACATTGGTCCTAACTCAATAGCAGAGCAGACCAGTGGTGCAGCCTCCAGTCCTAGCTCATAAGACAAATTCTGAAAAAAACAGGCTTTTTCCTGGAAAGAACATGTAAGGCTACCCCTTGCTGCATGCAAATGCCAAACACAAGAGGTCCCTTTGTTCAAAGCCAAGGCTCAGAGCTGCACAGAAAGCTTGGGACAGTGTTCCCTTTCCCCCAGGAGCAGAGCCTGAACTTAAAAGGCATAAAAGAAGCAATTTAAAAAGAGAAGGGAAAATGATTAAAAAAAAAAAAACAACAACAACAACAACAGAAAAGAACAGTAGAAAGTGACTATGTTGACATGGAAAATCAAAACACCAATTCAGACAAAGTGTCCACAGAGGAAATCTCAAAGGGTCTCAAGCCCAAAGAGGCATTTGGAAGTGCTCATCAATGATTTTAAAAGCCAAATAAGAGAGATAGAAGAAAATAAAATGTGAAAAGAGAGATATACAGGAAAGAGTCAAGAACTTAGAAAAAATGACTGAACAAAACAATTTATTTAAAAAAAAAATAGGTCAAATGACTAAAGAAAACACTGTTTTAGAAAGTCAAATTAATCAAAAGAAATACAAAAGCTAACTGAATAAAATCACATGTAAAAAACTAGAATGGGGCAAATGAAAATTAACGATTCTATGAGACATCAAGGATCAGTCAAAATGTACCTCTCAGAGTAACTAAAATGGCAAGAAAAGATAATGATGAATGTTGGAGGGGATGTGGGAAAACTGGGACACTAAAACATTGTTGGTGGGATTATGAATGGATACAGCTATTCTGGAAAGCAATTTGGAACTATGCTCAAAAGGTTATCAAACTGTGCATAACCTTTAATCCATCAGGGTTTTTACTGGGCTAATATCCCAAAGAGATCTTTAAAAAGGGAAAGGGACCTGTATGTGCAAAAATGTTTGTGGCAACCCTTTTTATAGAAGCAAGAAATTGGAAAGTGAATGAATGCTCATCAATTGGAGAATGGCTGGGTTAAGTTATGGTATATGAATGTTATGGAATATTATTGTTCTATAAGAAATGATCAGGAAGATGATTTCAGAAGAGCCTGGAGAGACTAACATGAATTCATGTTAAGTGAAAGTAAACCCTAAGGAACATTGCTGCAAAACTATAGAGTTATAAGCTGTATCTATCTAAAACCATAAGTAAGCATAATGGAAAGAAGCAGTATGCATTCCTCATAAGACTAGAGGTGAAACAAGGATGCTAATTATCATCAATATTATTTAATGTTGTACTAGAAATGTTAGCTTCAGCAATAAAAAAGAAAAAGAAATCAAAGGAATTACAATAGACAACTATCATTATTTGCTGATGGTACGATGATATATTTTGATAATTCTAGAAAATCATCTAAAAACCTGCTTGAAAAAATTAATAGCTTTAACAAAATTGCAGGATATAAAATAAACCCACACAAATCATCAGCATTTCTATATATTGCTGATAAAGATCAACAATAAGGGATAGAAAGAGAAATTATATTTAAAATAACTGTAAACAAAATAAAACATTTGGGTGTCTACCCACCAAGACAAGCCCAGGAACTTTATGAACACAATTACAAAACACTTCTCACACAAATAAAATCTGAACTAAAGAATTGGAAAAATGTCAATTGCTCATAGGTAAAGTGAGCCAATATAATAAAAATGACAATTCTGCCTAAATTGGTCTACTTGTTCAGTGTATACCAATCAAACTGCCAAAAAAACATTTTATGGAGCTAGAAAAAATAATAACAAAATTACTGAAAAACCTGAAAAACAAAAAGTCAATTATATAAAAGGAATTAATGAAATCAAATGCAAAGGACAGTGGCCTAGCAATACCAGACCTAAAACTATATTATAAAGTAACAGTCATCAAAATCATTTAGTATTGGTTAAAAAATAGAGTGGTGGATCAGTGGAATAGGTTACATACATATGTCACAATCAATGACTATAGTAATCTAGTATGTAGATCTAGATCTAGTATATATCACAATATTCTAGCATCTGGGATAAGAACTCACTATTTCACAAAAATTGCTGGGAAAACTGATAAATAATATATCAGAAACTTGGCATAGATCCATATCTCACAGCCTATACTAAAATAAGGTCAGAATGAGAATGTAATTTGGACATAAAGGGTGATACTATAAGCCAGTTAGGAAAGCAAGGGATAGTTTACCTATCTGATCTTTGAAGAAGGAATTTATGACCAGTGAAGAACTAGAGAACATTATGGACAACTTTGATTGCATTAAATTAAAAGGTTCATGCACAAACAAACCAATGCAAACAAGAATAAAAGGGAAATACAAATTCAAGAAAAATTTTACTGTCACTGTTTCTGATAAACACCTCATTTCTAAAATATATAAAAAACAGTCAAATTTATAAAAATTCAAATCATTCCCCAATTGACAGAAGTTTTTTTATCATGGGTTCCCTGCAATTATTTTGGAGTAATCAGAGTAGCTAAGTCTTTTTAAACTTGACCATCATTCAAATGTCGCCATTCCTATGTTCTTATTTTAATCACTTTGCATCAGTTCAGATATGTCTTCTCAGGTTTTCTGGAATCACTTTGTTCATAGCACATTTCATAGCATATTTGTAATTCATTACAATCATGTACTATGTAACTTATTCCACCACTCCCCTATTAATGGGCTTAATGCCCAACTCTTTGCCAGCACAAAAAGAGCTGCTATATTTTTTTTAAACATATAGATCCTTTTTTTCATTTCCAAGAATACTTTCTCAAAAAACTTCAATCTATGTTTCTGATACAAAGATATTAAATACTGAAAAAATGCTTATTGATTGATTGATAAAAGCATACTCCAGTGGCTTGCCATTGTTTCTGGGATAAAACTCTCTTCCTATATTCTGCTATATAGCTAAAGTGATTGGAACTTCCTAATTCTGTCACTTCTGCTACAAATACTTCTCTCATCTCTAGGCATTTGCACCAGTAAGTCCCAGTTCTTGGAATGTAATCCCTCATCATCTCCACATCAAACAATCCCTCTCTTCATTCAAAACGAATATGAAATGGTTCACCTTCTATATGAAACCATACTACTTTGTATTTAAATATTTTGTATTTTTTGCACTTTATTCTCTTTTTATTTTTAGTCATATATATATATATATATATTATATATATATATTTATCAGCTGGCTCCTCTGGACTCTCTCTCTCTCTCTCTCTCTTTTTTTTATAATGACTTTTTATTGACAGAACCCATGCCAGGGTAATTTTTTCTACAACATTATCCCTTGCACTCGCTTCTGTTCTGATTTTTCCCCTCCCTCCCTCCACCCCCTCCCCTAGATGGCAAGCAGTCCTATATATGTTAAATATGTTGCAGTATATCCTAGATACAATATATGTTTGCAGGACCGAACAGTTCTCTTGTTGCACAGGGAGAATTGGATTCAGAAGGTAAAAATAACCCGGGAAGAAAAACAAAAATGCAAATAGTTTACATTCATTTCCCAGTGTTCTTTCTTTGGGTGTAGCTGCTTCTGTCCATCATTTATCAATTGAAACTCAGTTAGGTCTCTTTGTCAAAGAAGTCCACTTCCATCAGAATACATCCTCATACAATATCGTTGTCGAAGTGTATAATGATCTCCTGGTTCTGCTCATTTCACTTAGCATCAGTTCATGTAAGTCTCTCCAAGCCTCTCTGTATTCATCCTGCTGGTCATTTCTTATAGAACAATAATATTCCATAACATCCATATACTACAATTCACCCAACCATTCTCCAATTGATGGGCATTCATTCAATTTCCAGTTTCTAGTCACTATAAACAGGGCTGCCACAAACATTTTGGCACATACTGGAGTCTCTCTTTTCAATGAGGGGGTCTCTGACAACATGAATTCTTTTATTCTTTGCACTTGTATTTTCAGGGCTTACCTCTGTGTCTGGCATAAAGTACTTAATTGATGTATATTTATTAATTGGCATGAAGTAGAAAGAAGCTGAGACATCCAATCCTAAATCCTACCCTATATCCATTTCAATGCTAAATATTTATTATGCAGGTGAGAAAATTCAGACCCAGAGAAAGAAGATAATTTGTTGAACATCACAAAAATAGAAATTAGTAGTACCAGTTTCATATTGATTCTTATGATCCTAAACGACCTTCTCTTTCCACTATACTGTGTGTTGAATGGAGCAATTTACTGAGAATATGTATATACATACATGTATACATATACACATATAAACAAACAAATATAGAATGTACATATACATACATATATGTATTTATTATATACACATATATTTATGTGCTTTCTGTTACTTCTATAAGAGGGAGTTTTCTTCATCTCCATCTTAGTCTCCAAATGGTAAATATATAAATATCTTTTGCTGAAAAGAGTTGGCACTGAATAAGAATAATTACATCTCTGATCTCCATTGAAAGTGAAGCCATCAAATGCAAGGTAAGATAGAATTGTGATATATCTTATGCATGGATGTGCTCTTTTCCAAATTGAAATTTCCTTCATGTTTCTGTTAGGTGATGAATGGGAAAAAAATGTTCATGCAATGCTTTCTTGTGAGTAATGAAAAATGATATTTTGAGGCATAATGTTATTTTCTTTTTTTGCTTTGTTCTACATAATAGCTTTTTATTTTCAAAATATATGCAAAGATTGTATTCAACACTTACCCTTGCAAAACCTTGTGTTACCTCCCTTCTGCACACTCCCTCTCCAGACAGCAAGTAATCCAATATATGTTAAACATGTGCAATTCTTCTATACATATTTTCACACTTATCATGGAACACAAGAAAAATCAGATCAAAAAGGAGAAAAATGAGAAAGAAAACAAGAAGCAAGCAAACAACAACAACAAAAAAATACTTTGTTGTGATCCACACTCAGTCCCCACACTTCTTTTCTAAGTGCAGATGTCTCTCTTCAGCACAAGTCTATTGGAATTGGCCTGAATCACCTCATTGTTGAAAAGAGCCACATCTAACAGGATTTACCATCACATTATCTTGTTGTTGCTGCGTAGAATGTTCTCTTGATTCTAATTCATTTAACTTAGCATCAATTCATGCAAGTCTCTATAACACACATATACCATAACTTATTCAGTCACTCTTCAAGCTGTTGGGTATCCACTCAGTTTCCAATTCCTTGCCATATATAAAGGCTGCCACAAACAGATTTTTTCCTCTTCAGTCTCAAACTCTTATCTGCTATTTCTCCTTTCCCTATATCTTTTAATGATTTAACCTTCTGTCAGTAATTAACCTTTTTTCCCTTTTTTATTATTTTTTTTCTGGTTATACATGTATATTAATTTTTTAAATACACATTTTTGTATGAACCATATTGGGAGAGAAAAAAACAGAAAAAAATGGAAAAACCATGAGAAAAAAAAAACAGAAAAAAAGTGAACATAACATGTATTGATTTATATTCCATTTCCATAATTCTCTTTCTGAATGCAGATGGCATTTTCTATCCAAAGTTTATTTTGATTGTTTTTCTTTGACAGCCATTCTCCAATTTATGTGCATCTACTCATTTTCCAATTCTTTGCCATCACAAAAAAGCCACTACAAACATTTTTGCACATGTAAGTCCTTTTCCTTTGTGATTTTCTCAGGATACAGAAACAGTAGAGACACTGCTGGATCAAATAATTTGAATAGTTTCATAGCCCTTTGGACATAGTTCCAAATTTTTCTCCAGATTAGTTGGATCATTTCACAACTCCATCAACAATGTTCCCTCCAACATTTATTACTTTCTTTTTCTGTCATTTTAACCAATTTGAGAGGTATGAGGTGGTACCTCAGAGTTGTTTTAATTTACATTTTTCTAATCAATAGTGATTTAGAAGTAATTAACCTTTTACTTAAAATACCACAAATCATTGTATTTCTCTTATGAATGAATGCTATAATCACTTTAAAGTCATACAATAGTGTCCAAATGTTTAAATAGCGTCTCATGATTTAAAAACTTTTTTTTAATTGTAGGCAACTGTATGCAAAAGAACTTTATGACCATAATACTAATATTCAGAAGTCTAAAGCTGAAAAAGTCCATCTAACTTCCTGTCCTTGAACCAATTCTTTTTATACTTGTTTTTTTTCCAGTTTTTAATGAAAAAAATCTTTCTCTGTTACATAAACTGTCAACTTGTTTACATATATATTAATGTGGTATCATTCTATATCTTACCAAATTACATTTAAATTTCTATAAGCAGACAAATTTTAACTGATATTGTTAATATAAAGTTATGTTTCTGATTTTTTTCAGAGATTCAAATTCTCATCTTTAATAGTAGCATCATATCACTTAACAGTATATTTTAAACACATGAATAACACAAAGAACTTTAAATTTATACTATTGGAACTAGAATAGATAATTCTAACTTTTTAAAAATAGCTATAACAAACAAACAAAAGAATAGATGTTGAAATTAACATTTTCAACCCAATTACCAATGACATGCAATTTATGGATACTCACTTGATAGCAGATAAATCAATAACATTATTGAATTTGAGAAGACTCATGGAGCGGGACACTATGAAATTTCCCTGGGGGTCTCCCTGCCCTCAGAACTAAAGACTGACTGTTGGAAATCATTAGTCTATATTATAGGTGTCAAAATTGACCATGATACTCCTGAAGACAAAAGAGCTAAGATTATATTCAAGAGTTACTTACCTGGCAAAATTAAGCATAATACATCAATGGGAAGTGTGGTCTTTCAAAGAAAGAAAAGGATTTCAAGCTTTCATAAGAAATCAGAACTAAAACAAAAATTTGGTCTCCAGTATAAAGACCCAAGAGAAACATAAACAGGTGAAAAGGGAAAAGAAAAAATAAAGGATTTAATAAAAACTAAATTATTTGTTTCTGTACATGGGAAGATGATACTTGTAAGTTTTAAAAATTGTATGACTAATACTATCGATAGAAGGAATGTATATATATATATATACATATATATACATATATATGTGTGTGTGTGTGTGTGTGTGTGTGTGTGTGTGTGTGTGGTATGAATATAAGATGAATTTGAGAGAATGCCACAAAAAAAATAAGGGGTGACAAAGAGAAGTACACTGAGAAGGAAGGAATAACTAGAATGGTCTAAATTATTTTGGAATGGTGTGAATTATTTCAAATGAAGACTGTGGAAGACATATTACAGTGGAGGAAAAGATGGGAGAGCAGGCAGTGAGTAACACCTAAAATTCTTAATCATTAGTATTGGCTCAAAGAGGGAATGATATATACAAACAATTGACTATAGAAATCTATCTTAACCAGTAGGAAAGTAGGAAGGGAAGAGATTAAAATGTGGTGATAGTGGTGCTGACCCAGAAGGGAGAGCAGATAAGAGAGGTGGTAGACTTCATAGGAAAACAATGATGAGGATGGGATGGAAAGGATGAAGGGAGAGGTCATATAACTAGTTAAGTTTTTTGAGTTGAAATTTGAACTGGAGGGCTTTATTACTTCCAACTCCAGGATAAAGAAATTAGGAGACTAACCTAAGAATAAGATTTGAACTCATGTCTTGTTGACTCTAGGTCCAGCACTCTATCCATTGAGCTATCTATCTACCTCTTCAGTATAATTCTGATAGAATTTCTACTTCAGAATCACATGTGCTTTAATTCTTTCCATGTATGTTTGGCCAAAGTCTACTTTTTAACTCCAAGAATGATGTTTTCATCAACCATTGTGTTAAGACCATGCCAACATTTAGATGGTGGTCCCAGAAACCCCCTCCTACTTGTCAGTTTTGAACTCCAAAATGTAAGAAAATCCTTTTAGAGAAGGCTCTGAGCTCCTGCTTTAGTTGTTTTTCTTTATAGTAATTACAAAAATTAAAAGAATTCAAATATATATATATAATATTTTAAGGTTGACAAAGTTTTTTCCTTACAATAATATTACGAGGTAAGTAGTTCAAAGACTATCTAACTATTGGGTTATTTTTTCCCAAAATTACTTCATGTTTTCTTTTTACATATTTTGTTATTTGTGTGGGTGTGTGTGTAATTTTCATCAACAAAATATATGCAATTTGAGAATAGGGACTGGGTCATTTTCATCATTTTATCTTTATCACTCATACAGTATCTGACTTAGAATAGGCGGTTAATAAATTTTTTTATTTATTGAATGAGAGCAATATTTCTCAATGCTTCCTGCCTGCCTGGAAAAGTCCCTTGTTCTCCCATTAGTTCACCCAAAACTAGTGATAGGTATATGTGCTCTAGAAAAGAGGAATTGTCAAATATTGAGAAACAATTATTGTATTTAATAATGAAGTAAAAGGAATTCCCCAAAGACTGTTTCCTTAAAGAATTCCCCAGATTCCCCAAATCTGATATTTTCATATCATTCATTTCATATAAATTGATGATTTTCTCATAAATCTAATAATTATAACTTTACATAAAATATTATCTAAAGGAAACTTCATATAGATGTCCCAAAAGTCCCAGTGCTGTTTTAAGAGATTAAAACAAGTTTTAATCTATTAAAAAATTATATCTATTACTGATTTTAATCTCTTAAAACTGCACTGAGACCTTTAGGGTACTGTATAGACGCAAATGTTTAAAACATTTCTGTTCTAGCTGTTCTAGCAACTTTCAAGGTACCTATTCCTAGCCTATTACATAGGCCATCATAAGATTTGAAGGAGTTTAAACAAGCATTGATGACATGAGGTAGTAATACATGAAGTATTAAACTAACTAGGTTGATTTAAGTGCCAAACTCCCAGTGGGGAACAAAGTAGGTTAAAACACAATTGAGATATTTTGAACAAAATGAATAAAAATACAATAAAACACAAAGTGTTAATTTACAGTTTTCTAAATCAATATGCAGCTGATATAAATCTATTTTATTTGAATTTGACAATAATGTCCATATGATAATGATGATAATGATGATGATGATGATAGTAACTAGCATTTATATAGCAGTTAGGTGCCAGATATTGTGCTAAATGATTTATAAATATCTCATTTGATCCTCCCAACAATCCTGAGAGGAAAGCTAATGTTACCTCCATTTTATACATGAGGAAACTAAAGATGACAAAGGTTATGTGCTTTGCCCAAGATTACATAGTTAATAAATGTGTGAGAGCTGATGGAAATTTAGGACTTCCTGACTCCAGGCCCACTAAACCATTGGATCACTCTAATATGTGTCTGAAAGAAGGTTCAGACCTAATAAAAAATGATCAGCCAAAGTATGCTCTTTCACCTTGCCCCTAGAAAAACTGTAAGTACCCTAAGATACGGAAGATATGGAAATAAGTATGCAATTAACTGAGGGGAGAGGAACCTCTGCCCAAAGAATATAGGAAAGAAATGCATATTGAAAAAAATAATGATATTATTCTTGGTGATTATGACTTTCTTTTTTGGGGGGAATGCATAGCATCAATAGCATTTAGGTTTGTTTGCTTACAGCAAGCAGAACAAGAGGATAGTTAAGAATAATGTGAATTAAGGAATGGAGACCGGCTCCATTAGAGAAGAGTGGAATCACATAAAAGGTATAGAATAATTGCTTGGGGTGTTGGAGAATGAATTGATATATGAGAGAAGGGAAGTAAGGCAGAACTGCTTTTTTTTCCTCTGTCAAGGAACTTTTCTAGCTCAGAAATTCTTGAACTTGTGCAATATCAGAACTGTTTTCCTTGATAATTTTTTGAATTGAGGTCTAGGCGCTTTTTTGATCATGGCTTTCAGGTTTATAAATAATTATTAAATTATTTTTTCCTGGATCTATTTTCCAGGTCAGTTGTTTTTTCCTTCACCTTGCTTTCTATTTTTTTTTCTTTTTTGGTTTTGTTTTAATGTTTCTTGATATCTCATAAAGTCATTAGCTTCTATTCAATCAGTTCTAATTTAAAGGAATTATGTTCCTTGGTAAGCTCTTATATTTCCTTTCCCTTTTGGCCAATTTTGCTTTTTAAAGTAATTCTTCTCAAATTGACTTTTTGTACTATCTTTTGCATTATCATTTCTCTTTTCTGTATTTACCTCTATTATTTTATTTTCAAAATCCCTTTTGAGCTCTTCCATGGCTTTAGGATAATTCTTATTTTTCCTATCTAGCAAAAAATCTATCTAATATGGCTTGAGTGGCATGAATTTACATGTTCTGTGAATTCCTCTGAGGAGAGAATAGCTCATGATAGCCTATGGTGGAGGGATTAGGAGGGAAAGGCAAAGCTGAAGCATACCAAAAGACTGGATGATCCATCTTTAGGCTCTTGGTGGGTTATCAGACTGTAAATATAACTATATACTTTCCTAAATATTTCTGGCACAAGTTTATGGTATGTTCAAAATAATCCCTTAAAATAGAAAGCCTATACTCTGAAACATCTAGGAAGGTAAGCTAGAAATCAGGGACTCATTAAGGAATGAGCTTATTCCATCTGTTGGCACCTTACAAAATCTATCTCTTTCTGCTCCCCAATAGAGTCTGGTACTCTAAGTGCTAAAAAAAGAATATCCTTTCCAAAACTAGGTGACACAGTGGATAGTGTTCTAATTTCCTGAGTTCTAATTTGGACTCTGACATATACTAGCTGTATGATCCTGGGCAAATCACTTAATTCTACTTGCCTCAGTTTCCTCATTTATAAAAAGGCTAGAGAAGGAATCGTCAAAGCATTCAAGCATCTTTGCAAAGAAAACTTCAATCACAGTCAGAAATAACTTTAAAATGACTGAACAGCTGTGTGACCCTGAGCAAGTCACTTAACACCAGTTGTTTCAGCAAAATAAAAAAATAAAAAATGACTGAACAGTTAAAACTCTCACACCAACTTTGCCATTCACATTAGTATGCAGGTGACTCAATATTTTCTTTACCAAAAAATAGCACTAATCTACTAATCTAAGTTATACCTATGTAGCAGGACACAGAAATGCTCCAAACTTGGCCCAAAACTCTGGTTACCATTGTATGTACCTATATGATATATGTTGGGAAACAAGTCTATTTAACCATTTTCTATGTATTTGCTATACCTAGCATACACCTAATAGGTGTCTAAATATTGAATATCTGTTGATTGATTGCTGTAAAAGGAAACAATGAGCTACCCTTGATGATGTATCATGTTACCTCATAGTTACATTGGGTTGCAAAAGTGATCATAAAAGATGTACCATTTGCCTATTAAAACACAATTCTGGCAAAAAAAATCTACATTAAAACATGTTCCTCCTATGTCAACTGGCACCAACCAGAACTATAATAAATCTGCCTTCTAATTAAGCTAAGGAAAGAATCCAAAAACTTATAAAACCATGTAGTAAGCCTAGTACTAGCACTACATTCTTGGAAAGAATGTTTGTAGATGTATTGCTGGTGTTTCAGTTTAATTGCTAAAAAATTATCTGAACTGATGATCTTGATCTTGTGTAACCCTTGACTGATATGATGGATAAAAGAAAATAAGAATTGCATTTTTTGACAAGAAATATTTAAAACATTTCAAGATGATACGTATTGTCTAGATTAGAATATGCTATTAAAATGAATAGTTCACTAAATCACATAGTCCGTGTGTGTGTGTGTGTGTGTGTGTGTGTGTATGTGTGCATATCTTCCTAATAGGACATAGGGAACAAGCAAGACAAAAAGACATGTTAGATTCAAATTGTATAGTACCCTGAATATTAGCATAAGAAATTTGTATTTTTATCTATTATATAAGAGGTCTATAGGCTTATTTCCTCAGCAATTGTATTAAAAATATGGGCTGCAGAGGGCAGCACATATTATTGTAACAATTCTAGAAATAGATGAAAAGTTCTGAAGCACTCTGTTGGGAGGAAGAAGGTAATTAAATCAGTTTGCTGAAGACTTTAGACATTCTCATTTCAGTTAATACAACTCTATAAAATTCTCATGAAGATGAATTAATTGACTTTGTTGGATCATAAGAAAGAACTATTTCTTCATGTTAGTCTTATAAAAGGGAGTTTCCACTGAAGACTGACTCACCATTTTTCATGGTTTCTTGACCAGAAGCCTGAGAATAAACTTTGATACAGAGAGAGAGCACCTTCACCATGATAAATATTCTCACCTCCCTCTTACCCTTTCCTCTGAGCCTGATTATCTCTCTCTTACCCTCAAAAGTATTAACACTAGCTAACATGGATCCAATGCCTTAAAGCTTATAAAGAGTTTCATATAACTCGTTTTATCTTTACAATAACTCTGTTTGATAAATGTGTAAAATGAGTCTCAAAGAGGTCATTTTGTTTAATTCGGGGTTACCCACATAAAAAGAAACTGAGGTAAAGTTTGAACTCAAAATTTTCTGATTCCAAGTCCAGCCATCTTTCAGTATACCAAAGTGCCTTTTAAGAGCAGCCTCTATACTTACAATGTGTCTGGATTCTCAGTTCCTACATCCTAAGAGCTTGGACTTAACCCTGGTGATAAAGTAGCAAAAGCAGACATACTCTTACCAGCAGACATAGAGATGGGGACTATGTTGATATGTGTGGTGGGAATTCCTGAATCCCAGATTTCTTGATGTATGTTGATGATTTTTGCCTCCCAACCTTTGTAGAGAGAGTGCTTTTTAAAAAATTATAAGCCATAAAATGACTTGGAAAATTTGCTTCTAGTATCTAGTCTTGTAGGCAAAAAAGTGATATTTCTGAATAGAGCCTGTTCTCTTTGGAGAAAAGAATAATTAAAAAAAAAATCTGGCTCCTAAAGCCAATATAGACTGTTAGGGCTGAAGTAAAAAAAAGACTCTTCTTCCTGAGTTCAAATCTGACCTCAGACACTTACTAGTTGTGTGATCCTAGGCAAGTCTCTTACACCTGTTTGCCTCAATTTCTTCACATTTTTGTTCTTTTAAACTTTATTTCTATGTATTTATCATTGTGTCCACTGGGTGTGGAGAGACAAGGCATTAAGTTTATTTTTTGGTGTGCATGTGTGCATGTGTATCCATGCAAATGTTTTATTTCAAGAATTAGAAAAAACTCATTTGTAATGTTCTTCTCTAAAATATAATATTCTCTGGGAGCAGGTTTCTTGGGGGGCTTCTGGAAGCAGCCTTAGTTTCAGTTCAGTGTAATCACCCCAAATGCAGCCAGGAGTTAAAGTTCAAAACCTTGATTGTTTCCTTCAAAGTCTTGTCTCTTTTCCTGGGGCCTGGTTAGCTTTAATAGAGGCCTATCCTTCTCCTTGCTCCTTTCTCCTAAGCTGCTTTCTCTGGCTTGTAAATCTCCTCAACTGAACCCTGGCTAAGGCTCAGAGCTTCTAGTGGGCTTCTGTTCTAGTGGGCTTGTCCTCTAGTGGGCTTGTTGTTTAGTGGGCTTGTCCTTTTTGGACCTGACAGCTCCTCCTTATATATCTTCCACACTGAGTATGCACCAATCATTATATCATTAGGAAACCATTATTTGTTGTAGGATTAAATCAGTGCTAAACTAGATTTAACTACTGTCTCCTCAATTCCACTTAGTTCCTTGTTTCAAGTTCTGGCCCATATATCTCCTTGTAGGATCAGATCAAACATACTGAACCATGCTAAATTAGATAATTATCGTCTCTATCAATTCCACTGACTTAGTACCTTATAAGGATCCTAACACTCACTGGCAGTACTTACTATTCTGATCCAATGAGGAAAGCAAAGAAAATCGATCTTGAAATATCACATAGATTGTAAGCACATGAATCTTTTCGATCTGAACTAAGGAAGAGGAAAGGCAAAATGATACAATGAAAGACAATCAAGATATGCAATAGACTTTGGAGTGATTGAAGTAACACTGGGATTTTTATTTGTAGAGGGGAGGGTCACTGATTAGTGATTTTAGTAGTGCAATAAACTCCCATTTTGGAAACTCTCTCTATTGATCTAGGTTGACAAGTCAAGTTTCTGGCAACATCATTTTCAAAAAGTACCAGAAGCAACACAAATTTAAATGGCTTTAGGCATTAAGTTTAGAAGCCATTTTAGGAGGCTGAACATACAGCAAATAATCCAGTGTGATGTTACTTGGGGAAAACTATCCAGTAGCCATTATAAAATAGGTTGTGTGACTTGCAAAGCAGGGTGGAGTTATGAGGTCCATCATGGAAACTTCTTCTATTTTGGCTCTATAGCAGGAGAAGGAACATGAGGGGGACCTATGGATATTTAGCTAATGTTTTAGGTCAAAGATCATAAAGTAGAAATGTTTGTCTTATAAAAAAGGCCTTGTTGTGAGCTTGCAAATGAAGCTGCTTGCCTTGCAGGACTAACAGAAACATTATTAAAACAATTCTTAGCAAAGTTTACATGCATGCATACACACAGTCACATGCACACACAGAGAAGTATGCCTTGGATTCAATGTGACTTTTATTCAAGATCACTGGAATAAAGCGAATATTGCAATAAAGTCAATCATATACATTTTTTAGTTCTGTCAAGATTATCTTCCCAGAAAGAAATTAAAGGACAATTTCAATATGACATGGCCCCTTGTTAAAAAAAATCCAGAAAATTACGTATTTTTTTCTTCCATTTTTATGGATTTTAAGGTTGGCTCTACATAAAAGACATGAAATTGCACCCAAATTTCCTATTATTTAAAAAAATTAGTCTCAAGCAAATACAATAACTATGAATGCAAATTTCTATTTTAGATTAATTTTCTTTTAAATCCAAAAGCCAGACATTTGAAAACCATGTCAATAATTATTTGCTCACTTCATCATTAATGGGGTAAATATATCTTTACTGAGGCCAAAGAATAAACAAATACCCCTAATTACTCAAAATGATTACTATGATGTGAGTTAGGGAGAATTTTGATCATTTGTGATAACATGGCTCCATGGTAATGAGGCTTCTCAACTTTTTGAATGAAAATTTATAATATTCATAATATATTATATCAAGATATGCTGAATTTGTAAAAAAAATAAGTTATTATTTCTGTCATGGCAGAGGCTATTTTAAAAAGTCTAAAAAATTTCCATAAAAAGCACTTCATGTTATTTTAATAAGCTTTAAACATAATCAATGTTTAGTTTTGTTTAGCTGAATTATTCTCAACAGAAAGGAACCTATTTGGGTGATCTCTTAGATCTGAGTACACCATCACATTACTTTTCTGTGTAAAAAAAAGAAAAAAAAGATTTTACTTTCTACTCCTATTAATGGAAGTAATTTATCTCTCTGCTATGCATATTACTTGAAAAACTAGACTCTTGCATCACATAAGCAGCCTGAGACTGGTGAGGATTATTTCCATATGACTTTCTGCATATTTATACTGAGGTTCATAAAAACAAAATAATTAATATTCAGATCACTTGGATTTCAAATGTTATACCTATTTTATCTATCATGTGCATATTTACAGAAGTAACTTGTTTGCAAATTACACTATAGATGGAAGTAATTAAAATCACTTAGACTAATTATAGGAACAGATTAAATCAGAGGCTTAATGAAATACTGCTGAGCAATTGAATTAATTATACAAGATTCTTATTTCTAGGTAGAAGGAATACAGTACTCTTCCCCCAACTCCCAAGAATTTTAAGGGGTTAGTGGAACATTTGGCCTTTGTTTTGAATCATGAAATAGAATCAAATAAGTTCTCTTCCTAAGTTGAGTTCATTTACACACACACACACACACACACACACACACACACACACATCCTCCCCTTATTTCATCCAGATTAATGAATTTGTTCACGTTTTTCACGTGTGACATTCATTTTGCCATGTTGACACAAAATTCCCAACTGTCTTTATCAAGTAATAAGTTGAGCCTTCAGTGAATTGGACTATCTCACATTATATACAAAAAAGTGACATCGTACTTGATAGTGATGCTTTTTTTCTGTAGTCTCATTACAGTCTGAAACATAATCAAATATTGCTATTGTAAGAGCATGGAGGTTTTATTAAGACTTGTAAGGATCTTATATCTGAGCATTTCTAAAGCAACCAATAGTTGCATAAGGCAATTCAATTTTTTGAAATCTTTTCATTTCTTACCTTCTTTTAGCTTCATACCATTACTTGGATCCAGTTGAAGCCAATATGGTACTAATTTTCCAACTGGAAATATACGGATGTCTTTCTTTTGTTTTGTCTTGTTTTGTGGTTTGTTTGTTTTTTTAAATCACTGATTGAGCATGTGTTTGTATAGGTACACCAATGATAATAATTTAAGGATAACTTTGATTGGTATAGGCATATAATTGGGCTCTATATTTCATTGCAGCTACAGCATTTGTAGTCACAGAATAGTAAAATCAGAGAAGTTGTTTTATAGTTTGATCAACTAAAATATAATTGCTTATAGATTTTGACCAAATACATGCCTAATTGTGAGCAGCTAATTTGTGACAGAGCTTGGATATTTCACTAGACATCTCTTTCCCTTGCTCAGTGTCAGTGGTGTTCCCAATAAAATATATTACCATTCATTAGGCTAATGGGAAATTTCATTTTGAATTTGAACATTTGAATAATGTTCTACATTTTCATAATGAGGGTGTTATTTGATGCTCTTATATGGTAGTCAGATAACTTTTTTTATTTAACCTAATAGTAAATGCCTCATGGAAGCAGAATAGGAAACTGGGAGAAATACCTAGATTATAATCTTTGGGAAAAACTACTTAAGAGGTTGATTTATTAATTTAAAAGTGATTATAACAAAGTAGTTCTTAGTATGTTTATTGTAGAAAATTCTTAGGTTGCAAATTATGTAAACTAATTTTGAGCTGTTTAAACAAATTAGGTATTCAAATAAATCATCTTTATGGATAATTAATGGAGCTAATGTTGAACTGACTAAAGTTAAAGGATCCCTTCAAAAATTCAAAAATATAATATTAGACATATGACACACTATTGTCAACTTTGTTGCTGGAATATAGTGCTTAAAGGTGATTTTCAAACTCATGTTTTCATAGTATTTCCCATGGTAGAAAAAAATTTTAAGTAATGGGACTTCAAGCAAAATGATTAAATATGAGGTTATATGTAAACCAACTTGTTTTTAGCATCAAAAAATAATGGTTTGGGGGGGGGGATTCTAGATTGGACTAAATAGACCTAAATAAAAATGGCAAGTCCAGCACTTATTGTGTGATTTTAGGCAAATCACCTAATTTTTCCAATTTCAATGTCTTCATCTGGAAAATGAAAGGTTGGACTTCAAAGATGCTTTCAAGCTCTCAAGCAGTGATCCATATATCCCCCCATAATATGACTAATACCAACTGGCACATAATAGGCACTCAATAAATTTTTGTTGATTGATCTACAAGGCAAACCAAATACACTAAACAAGAAATAGAAAATACAGAGGAAAGAAAAGAAATCATCACATCAAAAATGAAAAATATAAAACAGAGAGACTAAAAGAACCCATGATTCAAACCAGGCCCTATGCTACAAGCTGTACAATAACAAAAGTGATCTAGTCTTTGTCCTTAACCAAGCAAAAGTGTCCCTTGGAGTATAGAGAAACATTATGTTAAGAAAGGAATTTGAGAACAAGGAATAATTTTCTTATAACTACAATTTGAATTGGAGAAAGGAAATGTAACCAATAGAAGTATCCATGAAATGTTTGAAAAGATTAATGAAGAAAATAAAGAAATAAGAAAGTAAATTCAAGGCTTAACATTTAAATGACATTAAATGTCGTTCACTGTTGATTATCTCAAATTTACATTCAATCTTGTTTCACAAAATTGTTTGCATGATGACTCCACCAATAGTCTATGAGTAATATCATTAGGAAGTTTTTTTTTTCTTTTCTTTGCATCCTCAGCATTTAGCACAATGTCTTATATACTGTAAGCACTTAATAAATGCTTATTTATGTAAACAAGTAAAAACTTGTTTAAAATGGAATCTGTTAAGAAAGCATTCAATATGCAAAAACTAATTGAAGAAATGTAAGTAAACCACTGAAATGTAAAAAAAAAAAAAAAATTAAAGTAATTTCAACATTCACCTTTGCAAAACTTACTGTTCCAAATCTATCTTTCTCTCTTCCCTACCTGTCCTAGACAGCAAGTAATCCAGTATAGGTTAAACATGTACAATTCTTCTAAATATATTTACATATTCATCATACTGTGCAAGAAAAATCAGAAGGGAAAAAATAACATGAGAAAAAAAAAAGTAAGCAAACAACAATAACAACAAAAAGTGAAAATATTATGTTTTGATCCACAGTCAGTCCCCACAGTTTTCTCTCTGGAGACAGATAGCTCTTTCCATCAGAAGTCTTTTGGAATTGCTATGAATCATTTCATTGTTGAAAAGAGCCAAATCCATGCCAATCAATGGTCACATAATCTTATTGTTGCTATGTGCAATGTTCTCTTGATTTTGTTCACTTCATTTAACATCTATTCGTGTGACTTTTTCCACAATTTTCTGAAATCAGCTTGTTCATCATCTCTTATAACACAACATTCCATTACATTCATATGCCATAATTTATTCAGCCATTCCCCTACTGACAGGCATTCACTCAGTTTCCAAACCCCTGCTACTACAAAAAAAAAAAGACTGCTACAAACATTTTTTATCATCTCTTTGGGATATAGATTCAGTAGTGACACTGTTGAATCAAATAGGATATACCTATGTATTAACAAACCCATTATATCAGGAGAATATGATTCTGACACTCAAACCCTGAATAGATAAAAGAAAGAAAAAGAACAAGAATTTATTAAGTGAACACAATATATCAGACACTGGGTTAACAGTATTTTAAAATCAATATCTCTATTAATTTAGATGAAAAACTGCTATCTAAAAGAATGAATACAACCAAAAGTAAAGAAACAATGAAAATTTCTCTATTAGGTCAAACGTAAAATGAAGATGGCCTTGTCACCAGCATAATTTGGCATAGTATTAGAAATGATAGCTATAACATTAAGAGGGAAAAAAAGAAATAAGCATAAGCAAAAAAAATTATATATATATATATATATATATATATATATATATATATATATATATATATATATAGTGAGAGAAAGACTATAAATAGACAGATAGATACCAAAATGGCTTGCTTATGGAAATCTAGAAAATCACCAAATAAGATCCAAATAGATAATAGCTTAATACAGTAGGTAAAAGTATAAGAACAAGAGAATATAGATAATATTTATATTATATATATCATAAATAGATAATATTTATGTATTATGGAAAATCATCTGTCTTAGTAGTAGAGGGATGATTCATTGCACCTACTGGGTCAAGAAACTTGGAACAAATAAATTGGAACAAATTGGGAGGAAAGTATGGAAAAGGAGAGGTATTAGATTGACTACCAAACTGGAGATCTACAGAGCTATTATATTCACCTCATATATTGAGGTGTATAATTGTGAAACCTG
Organism: Antechinus flavipes; assembly: GCF_016432865.1. NCBI lineage: Eukaryota > Metazoa > Chordata > Mammalia > Dasyuromorphia > Dasyuridae > Antechinus > Antechinus flavipes. Next base: position 109,020,927 of record NC_067403.1, read on the forward strand.
GATAGTATACTCTGCTATTCCAGGAAATTGAATCACTTTCACTTGAATTCATTTGAATTCTTATGATTCTGAAAATCACCAGGCAGGATATGACCAGACACTGAAGTTCTTTCTCAAACTAAACTGCCAAGCATTCCAACTCTACTGCCGAGAACACAACTCCATTGGGCTGGCCACATTGTTTGAATGTCAAATGTATGCTTGACAAAAACATATATAAATATGTTATGGAGAACTCACACAAGGAAAGAGTTCACAAGATCGAAAAAAGTGATGCAAGGACACTTTCAAAACTTCTCTTAAGAACCTCAGAATTGATTGTATAACATGGGAGACACTGGCAAAGGACCACCCAGCATGGTGTGCCCTCACCAGAAAAGGTATTATTTTCTATGAGCAAAGCAGAATTGAATTAGCTCATAAGAAGCATGAGAAGCACAAGAGTTAGATAGTCCATTTCAAAGTTCATGGGATATTTGTGTTCAAGCTGTGGCAGAGCATTCCAAGCTTATATTGGTCTGATCAGCCATAGTAGGACACATTGTAACTCACCTCTAACATAGTAATGTTATCTTGGTTCTCTATGAGAACAAAGAACACTTTGTAACTAAATCTGTTCTGAGTTCCTCCTTTTGATCCTTTTTTGGCAGCCATACTAACACCCTACTATTAGTAGTCCAACTAACCACAACATGATGAGGAAAACATGTGATTTATTCATCCTTGAAACAAATATTGAACAAATTAGGTGAGTAATAGACCCAACAGAACAGAGTTAACTAGAGTGAAATGGATTTTCTTGATGGAAAGAGAAGGTATAAACTGTGTTATAGTCATGTCCCCATGAAATGTATTAAAGAGTATACATCTCAGAGGAAAAATTGCTGAATTTAAAAGTCTGAATATCATCCTGAAGTAAATAATACTAGCAAAAAATATCTACAAATACTAGAGGCAGTGAGGAAAATATAGCTCAATGAAATCAGTAGAGAGTCAAGAGAAAAAAAAACCCTACATTTGAAACACCAAGAAGTCTAGTACTTAAACTTTATAAAGTGTCTTTTGGGAAATAACAATTTCTATAAGCAAGAGCTATGTAGCTAGGTAGAGTAATGGGTTGTATACTGCTTTTACAGTCAGAAAGATCTGAGTTCCATCCTCCTTCATGTAATTAATAACTCTGTGACATTCTATCATACTAGTTACCTCAACTATAAAATATGGATTATAATAGTAGTTATTTTATACAGTTGTTAAGAAATTCATTTTGTCTGACAGATGTCAAGTGCTAAGAACATAAAATTAAAAGCAAATTCTGCCTTCAAGAAAGTTATATGCCACTTGCTACAACAGTACATATATAAATCAGCATATATAAGATAAATACAGCATAGATTAAACATAACCCAAGTGAAAGTAACTCCCAGTGGAGTTAATACTTTGGCTGACTCTCAAGGGAAGCTAGAAGAAATAATGAAAAGCAATACTGTCTAATATTGTTATCATCTCATTGATTAAATCACTAAAAATAAATGAACAAGATTACTAGAAACTATCATTCATATGAACTCTTCTGCTGTATTTCTAATATGAAGCATAGGTTCCTCTATGTACCAGTAACTCAATAAATATTTCAATAGCATTGCCTGCAAATTACTGTAGTTTAGACATCATGTATAACAGTGAAATTTTCATGAAGCTAACTTTTCTGTCTGCTTATTTTCACCAGGTTGTTTGAACATGTATTTGGTGGTATACTTAAATTGCTTTCTTTAGAAACAAAAAATATGATATAGAGTAAGTTTTTGGACAACTTTTTAAAAATTGAGTTAAATACATTTTTTGAAAATTGAAAATTAATAAAAATTAAATATCAATTATTACACTGATACCAAGACAACATTGAAAATATCAATTGTTAAAAAGAACAACAACAAAACAAAACAAAAGCTAAAAGTGTCAGATATTTTCTGAAAAAGCTTCTGAACATAAAGAATATAAAAAATAAAATGTTATTTAGGAAATGTTCATAATCACAAATTTGCATTAAATGTAAGATAAACAGGCATGAAATTTTCAGTCTAATTTTTAAGTGACATTTTAATAAAATTTAATTGAAAGATTTCCATTTGATTTAGTTTCCAATTTATGGTGTTGTTCCTCTTCCTCTATAATGTGATATTTTATCTTTAATTAGCTTCACTTTATATATAGTTTATTTGTATTTTTTCGAGAATATATTCCCTACGTCTCATAATTGCTTGTAGCTTATTAAATTTTCAAGATTTTATAGTATTGAAAATATAACCATTGAATTAATGAAGTCATTAGAAATGTTCTTTTGAATGGAAACTTTTATTTTTTATTGCAGTAACCCTTGGCCTTCATTTTCAAAATTTATCTCAAAATTGTAGTTGTGTTCACTAGGTTCAAGATTATTTTTTTTTTATTTTCCACACTGCTATGATCTTGTTATTAATGGATTCTAAGAAAGTCAGTTCCAAAAAAGTAAGCATTACGCGAGGTGGATAGTTAGGGGAAATGAATAGCACAAGCATCATATATTTAGCTCTCCAAATTAAAATCTTTAGCTGAAGTAAAATGCTATGTTGGCAAGTTGTAGTTAGATTCCATTGAGACTATATACATTTAGAACATCCCTTAATCCCATCTGTGTGTGTGTGTGTGTGTGTGTGTGTGTGTGTGTATGAGAGAGAGAAAAAAGAGAGAGGGAGGGAGAGAGGGAAAGAGGGAGGAAGAAGAGGGAGAAAGAAAGGCAGAGAAGAAGAGAGGGAGAAAGGGAGAGAGAGGAAGGGAAGAAGAGAGAGAATTCGAAATTTACTCACTCAACTCCTCCATGCTTTTGAAAGCAGTGGAAGATCTGAAATATGCTCAATGCTTCAATTTAGTTTGAATAATTCATTTCAGAAAACTATTGCTTATTTCCAGTGAATCTACTTCATTTTAAGTTGGTTTCTATGACTTCATTGTTTAAATGGAATCATGCCTCTTTGCATTCTGCATATCCACAGACTATAGATGTCCAGATACACATAGTTTATCCTGCAGAGATTTATATTGTCACAGTATACTGGAATTTATTCCGGGTCTCAATAATTGGAATAGTGAAATGAATAGATTTTTTAAATTTTCTACAAAATCTACTCTTTACCTCAACAAGACACAATGACCAGATGCCAAAGTAATATTTGGGGATTTGTTAAAAACAATTTCCAGAGGTCCAAAGATTAATAAAAATTCAGCACTCCTACAACTTCTGCCTCTATGCTCTAAATTGTCAAATGTTATTGCAATGTTTACAATGTTCATTCTAATGATTGTAATTACTTGATAACTAATAACAACAATGAATAGAGAGTTGGGTTTGGAATCAGGAACACTTGGGTTCAAATCCTGTTATATTTCAGCTGTATCAGTCATACAATAAATATTTTATTAAGTGCCTATTTTGAGCCAGGCATTATTCAAAAGTCAATCCCTGAACACAAGTTCACAATCTAATAAGGAACCAACAAATCAGCTACATTACGAGTTAATTAGAAAATAAGAAACAGAGGGAAAGTATTAGAATTAAAGAGGGATTGGGAAAGGTTTCTTATAGAAAGTAGAGCTTTAGTTAGCCTCTGGACAGGTGTGTTGATCCTGGGGCAAGTCTTAGCTTCCCTGTGCCATAAGCAACTAAAGCTTCATATTGCAGTATTGATGCCAATCTTTTATCTAAACTTAAATCATATCTATAATCCACCTTCTCCTTTCCTGTTGTTTGATTAATAAGACAGAGTGCCTTACCAATCCATATTATAACTTCTGTTACTCCCTTACTTTGTTTAACAGTCCCAATATTTACCTGACTTTGCCTAGCATAGCCTCTGCAAAAATTGCTCTACATCTTTTTTTTGCTCAACTCACAAACACTCTTCCTTCCTCAGGTTTAGAGACAGAATCCTTTTTTTGGATTAAAATATTAATTTATTAAATTAATTATTAAAAATTATTAAAATATTTTTAATTTTATTAAAATTATATCTATCTCCCCCCCTCCTTTTAAAACTTAGGTTGTGAAGTATTACTTCTCCTCTGAATCTCTAACTCTTCCTATTATTTCTTAGATCCTCTCCTTGACCCCTCAGAAACTGTCCTGGAGGGGGGGTGGAGAGAGAGAGAGAGAGAGCCAAGATGGGCGAGAATAGACAATAGAATTATTGGACAATATGAAAACTAGGATGAAAAAAAAGAGCTTAGAAGACATCTTTCAAGAAATCATCAAGGAAAACTGACCTGATATCCTAGAACCAGAGGGTAAAATAGCCATTAAACAATTCCACTGGACACCTTCTAAAAGAGAACCCAAAATTAAAACTCCAAAGAATATTGTAACCAAATTTCATAATTACCAGATCAAAGAGAAAATATATCAAGCAATCAGAAAGAAAGAATTATTGAAGAACCACAATCAGGATTACATGAGACCTCATAGCTTCCAAGTAAAAGGATCAAAGAGCCTGGAATATAATATTCTGGAGAGCAAAATAACTTGGTTGGCAGCAAAGAATCAACTGTTCAGCAAAATTAAGCACTCTCTTTCAGGCAAAGATGAACATTCAATAAAATAAAGGATTTGAATTAATTTTTGATGAATAGACCAGAGCTAAACAGAAAATTTAATTGTCAAATAAAGAACACAAGCAAAGCATAAAAAGGGAAAAAGGGAAAAAAAAAACATCTTTTTTTTTTAAGTTAAAATTTTTACATGTTTATATGGGAAGATTAAATATTTACCTCTTAGAACTGTATCATTGTTAGGTGTATACTTAGAAGGTATAGGTATATTTTGACTTTATTGTGATGATATAAAAAAAGAAACTAGGAGTATAGAGGAAGAAGAGAAAAGGGGAGGTAAAATGAGGCAAATTACATCATAAGAAGAGGCAAAAAAGAGCTATTATACTTGAGGAAAGAAGGGAAGGAGATGAGTACTGTGTGATCCTTAATCTCATCAGAGTTGGCTCAAAGAAAGAATATCAGACATATGTAGTTTAATATAGAAACTTGGTTCCTGCTTTAGAGAAGTAGAAGGAGAAAGGGGGAAGAAAAGGCAAATGAAATAAAAAGGAGAAAAGAAGTTGAAGTGGAAAAGGATAAGAAAGGGGAAGGAGCTGTAAAAGGGGAGGGCTGATTGAAGGAGAATGTGATCAGTAGCAAAATACTGATGAGACTGGAAAGGGGAAAGAAAAAAACAAAAATGTAACAGGAAAACAAGATGGCAGGAAAGACACAGATAGTAATTTTAACGTGAACATGAGTGAGAGGAACTCTCCTATAAAACAGAAGTGGATAGCAAATTTAATTAAAAGCCAGAATCTTGCATTATGTTGATTACAAGAAACATTCTAGGGGACAGAGCCAAGATAGTGGAGACCTTCTTTCAATCCAAAAATGGATTATACCACTAAACTAGTTTAGAGTGACAGAACTCAGAAATATCTGGAGTATAACACATTCCCAGAAGTATCTTCTTCTGTTGTGGGAAGAACTGGAATTGGAAGAACTTCATAACAGGTCTCCGACAGGTTTCAAACAGGCAGGGGGACAGTCTGCCAAGCCCAGACCATAGCATAGGGATTTGGGGGCAAGGAACTGGGGCAGGGAGCTAGAGTGTTGCAACATCCACCAGGGAATCTTCTGTGAGGCTCTTAGGCTACTCTGCTCTGGTTGCAAGCAGGTATTAGCAGATTTGCTATAAAACATCCAAAAGCAAATGCAAAAGGCAAATTTTAAGCCACTGAACCACAGAAGAACTAAGCATCTGGCTCCAATTACCCAGCACTGGAAGTCAGTCAGAAACACTGCCCCAAAGCAAACTAAAATAGCAGTCTCTTGTTTGCCTTAAGAGCAGATTAAGAAAAATGAACAAAAAAGTAAAAAGAACTCTCACCTTAAGCAACTTTTATGGAGTGAGAGAACAGACTTCAAATCCTGACGTTCCTAAAGGCCAATCAACTCCAAATGAAGTCCCAAAAGGAGATATGAGCTGTCCCCCATTTCACAAGGCTTTCTTCAAAAAAGGATCTTAAAAGAGAATTAGAAGAAAAGTGGGGAAAGGAAATGAGATCTTTCCAAAAGGGTATGAAAAAGGAAAAACAAAAATTATCTAAAGAAAATTGCTTTAAAAAAGATTTGATGAAATGGAAAAAGCACACAACTCCCTATAAAATAGATTTGATACAATGGGAAAAGCATACAAGTCCCTACAAAATAAATTAGATGAATGAAAAAATATATAACTCCTTACAAAATAGATATGAAAAAGATACCAATTCACTGAAAAACAAATTTTGTGAAATGGAAAAAATGCAATAAAAAAAATTTAAATGGCCAAATACAAAAGAAGCTAAAAAAGATAACTGAAGAAAATAATACACTAAAAATTAGAATTGAATAAATGGAAGTGAATGAATAAGACTTCAAGAATCAGTCAAACAAAACCAAAAAAGAAAAAAGAAAAGAGCATATGAAATATCTCCTAAGAAAAACAACTGACTTGGAAAATAGATCTAGGAGAGACAGTCTAAGGATTATTGGACTTCTTGAAAGCCATGATTAAAAAAAAAAAAAAGAACCCAGACATTATCTTAGAGGAAATCATAAGGGAAAACTCCCCTGATGACTTAGAATCAAAAGGTAAAATAGCCACTGAAAGAATTCACAAATCATATCCTGAAAGATGGAGAAAACTCCAATTTGGAGTTGCTAAATTCTGGAACTATTGCACCAAGAAAAAGATTTTGGAAGTAGCCAGAAAGAAAAAAAATAAATACCAAGGAGCTACAATCAGGATTACCCAGGTCCTAGTAGCTTCCACCTCAAAGGATCAAAAGTCCTGGAATCTGATATATGAAAGACAAAGGAATTTGGATTCCAGACAAAAATAAACTATCCAGCTAAAACAAGCATTATCTTTCAGAGAAGAAAATTGACATTAAATGATACAAGTGAATTTCATCCATTCCTGATGAAAAGACAAAAAATTTGATTTCCAAAAACAGAACTCAAGAGAAGCATAAAAAGGTAAAAAAGCAAGAACTCTTAAAAACTATATTCCTGTTATGGGTGTACTTAGAGAGTGGGAGTATAATTTGATTTTATTATAATAATATGAAAAAGAAAATAGAAGTAAAAAGGGAATTCTACTGGAAAAAAGAGGGGAAAGGAGGTAAAAGAAAAATTACATCTCAGGAAGAGGCAAAGAAGATCTATTATAATTGAGGGAAAAAAGGAAGGGGCTATGAGCCTTGTTTGAATCTTACTCTCATCAAATTTGGCTCAAAGAGAGAATTTCAAATATATTTGGTTTCGCAGAAAAACTCGTCTTATCTTGTAGGAAAGCTGGAGGAGAAAAATGAAAAGAAAGAGAAAGATTAATAGAAGGGAAAACATAAATAGTAGGGGAAAGGTATAAGAAAGAGGGAAGTACTCTAAAGAGGAAAGGCTGTTTGGGGGAGGTGATGATAAGAAGCAAAATTCTGAGGAGGAAGGAAAGGGGAAAGGAAAAAGAAAAGCATAATTTAGAGTAAATAAGATGGCAGGAAATACAGAATTAGTTATTTTACCTGTGAATATGTATGGGATGAACTCCCCCATAAAATGGAATCATATACCAGACTGAATTAAAAACCAGAATCCTACAATATGTTGCTTACAAAAAACACATTTAAAGCAGAGTGATACATACAGAGTAAAGGTAAAAGGCTGGTGCAGAATCTATTATGCTTCAGGTGAAGTGAAAGAAGCAGGGGTAGAGATCCTGATATCAGATCAAGCAAAAGCAAAAATAGATCTAATTAAAAGCGATAAGGAAGGAAACTATATCTTTCTAAAGTATACTATAGATAATGAAGCAATATCAATGCTAAACATATATGTACCAAGTGGCATAGCATCAAGATTCCTAGAGGAGAAGTTAAGAGAGATACAAGAAGAAATAGATATCAAAACTATACTAGTGGGGTTTCACAAACTTGATATCTCAGAACTAGATAAATTGAACCACAAAATAAATTAGAAAAAAATTAAGGAGGAAAACAGAATGTTAGAAAATTTAGATGTAATATATCTTTGGAGAAAATTGAATGTAAACAGAAAGGGGTTTACTTTTTTCTCGGCAGTTCATAGAACCTATACAAAAATTGATCATGAATTTGGGCATACAAGTCTCAAAATCAAGTGTAGAAAAAACAGATAGAGTAAATGCATTTTTTTTCAGATCATGATGAAATAAAAATCACATGCAATATAAGGCCAGGAGAAAATAGACTAAAAGTTAATTGAAAATTAAATAATCTAATACTAAAGAATGAATGTATGAAACAGCAAATCACAAATACAATCAATAATTTCATCCAAGGAATGACAATAATGAGACAACATACCAAAATTTGTGGGATGCAGCCAAAGTGGTGATAAGGGAAAATTGTATATCTCTAGTTGCTTACTTGCGTAAAATAGAGAAAGAGAAGATCAATGAATGAGGCTTACAACTAAAAAAGCTAGAAAAAGAACAAACTAAAAACCTGCAATTAAAAACCAAGTTTGAAATTCTGAAAATAAAAAGGGAGATTAATAAAGTTGAAAATAAGAAAACTATTGAATTAATTTAAAAAGAGTTGGTTTTATGAAAAAAAAACAATAAAATAGATAAAACTTTAGTTAATTTGATTAGAAAAAAGAAAGAAAATCAAATTGTTAGTTTCAAAAATGATAAAGGAATCTTTCCACCAATGAAGAGAAAATTAGAGCAATAATTAGGACTTATTTTGCCCAACTATATGCCAATAAATTTAATAAACCAAGTGAAATGGAGGAATTTGCACATGAATTGCACAAGAATTGCACATATTTAACATGTATTAGATTGCTTGCCAACAAAACCAAGGAGCTGGAGGGAAGAGAGGTAGAAACAGGAAGTCTTACATGGGTAATTGTTGAAAACTATCTATGCATGTTCTTTGAAAATAAAATAAATAAATAAAAATATAGGAAATTAACAAAATAAGTAAAATGACAATAAAATATAGTGTTTAAACTGTTTTTTACATATAATTGGGGAAAATAGCAATTAAAAAATAAAATGAAATATTTAACAAAAGAAAATAAATCGTTCTATTTGATTTTCCCGTCTTTTCCTTCTTCTCTGCCTATAGATGTATATAAGAGGTCTCTAAAATATTTATATAGATCTATGAACTCACCACTTTGATCCATCACTGAATATTGCATTTTATTCATTCGTGTTCTTTCAGCATATGCAATTCCCATTGTTTGCTTCTGCAAATGATACTATGGGCTATCTACCCAATGGCCTACATATTGACACTATACTTTGAATGTTTCTGGGGTATAATTTAGCATGAAGGTTATTTATCATCCGTTTTTACTGCATAGACAACTCCCTATTGCAATCACATACTTTTATAATGACATTTTTGCTGCTTCTCATGCAGAGGATAGTATTGATAATATATGGCAGTCCACTTACTACCACTTAATTATTCTTTTGTAATCTAAACTTTTATTTCTTTCAAGACTGAAATTCCATGATTTGCACTCACAATAATACTAATAGTGATACTTTATCCAGCAACATAGACCCACAATATAATACTGTTTTAATACTGAGCTTCTGATGCAGAAATCTACTGAAAATCACTAATTAAATATTTGATGTTCTCCTATCCTTAGTCAACAGTAGAAAAAGTTTATGAATTCAAATACCTCAAGGATCTACTCAGCTATAGACAAGTGACAATCTGTGTTAGTAGAAGAAGTTCCAAAATTTGAAATTTCCTCAATGGGGAAAATCTCAAATTCTTTGCATGTGTATTTATGTGCGAAAGCTATGTCTATGTGTGTTTCTGTGATATTCTTTCTTTGTATAATTTTTTATTTTTTTCTTTGTATAATTTTTATAAATTTTCCTGTGAGATATTTGTATGGTTCTAGGACTTAATGAAATATACTCAGTACTGTAAAGGTACTCTGAAAAGGTATACTTAAATCTAGGACAGCAGAGTATTTATAGTTAAATACCTACTCAATGTGAGATAATGGTTTTCTAAGCATATACTTAATGTAATGTAATGGTATAATCAATCTAGTTGGCATATATTTAGGGTAATATGGTGATGTAATGTTCTATAGTTGTGCATGCTCAGTGTGGCTGTGCATGCTTAGTGTGAGGTAGTGACGTAATTGTGCTAGAGTACTTAAAGGGAGTCTCAGATTCAGAACACTTTCTCTCAGCCACATCTCTCAGCCTCAGCTCTCAGAGAAGACTTCAGGCTCCAGAATCCAGATTCCAGACTCCATCTTTGACCGGCCATGTGGCCCTCCTGCCTCCTTCACTCTTCCACTAAGATTAAGGACTTGGGCTGATCCTGAGGTCCTCCAGAAAGCTAGTCTGAACATTACACAATACCATCATTATCATCATTAAATAGAAACATTTGAAGAAATTACAGCCTACAGCAATCTTTCAAAATATTGGCAAATATTAAAAAAAAATTATATGTCCCTGATTTTGTTTCACTGTGGTGCTAATATGAAGAAAGTCCTTAAAACTATTTCTAGGACTTTTCAAAAAATATTGTTTAATATATGTTTGGGGGGAAATAATCTGAGGAGAATCTTAAATGTTATGTTTTTATACCAAGTCAATTCCTTCAAGCTTAAAAGAAAGAGCAAGAGAGAAAAAGAGAGAATGCTTCAATCTGTATACAATATGTTCCTTCTCTGGATATAGATAGGATTTTTCATCATAAAGTGTTTCAGAGGAGTCATGGATCATTATACTGCTGAAAAGAGCAAAGTCATGTAGAGCTGATCATCCCAGAACACTGCTAGTATTTTGCACACAGTACATTACACTTAGCTTGAGTTCATGAAGAACTTTCTATGTTTTTTTTTTTTCTGAGAACATCCTGCTCATTATTTCCCATAGAACAATAATGTTCCTTCATAATTACATACCACAATTTATTTAGCCATTCCCCAATTAATGGGCACCCTTTCAATTTGCAATTTTTTGCCCTGAGAAGAGCGTTGCTACAAATATTTTTGTCCATATAGATCCTTATCCTTTTTTAAAAAATTTCTTCTGGGATTCATGCCTAATAGTGATATTGTTAGGTCAAAGTCTATGCATGAATTTATATCCTGGGCATAGATCATATCTCTTGATTGTTTATCACTTGGGACATCCATCTTATTTTTTTATATTTGACTCAATTCCCTCTATATTTGAAAATAAGGCCTTATCAGAGAAACTTGTTTAAAAATTCTTTTTACAATTACTATTGCTAACTGTATTTCCACCTATTTATTGTTTTCTCTTTCCTTTCACTTTGTCACTAATCAACACTAATTACCCCCTCCCCTAATATGCCCTCTTTTCTATCACCCTCTCCCTTCCCATAATCAATTGTGCTCCCGCTTTCCTGTGAGATAAAATAGATCTCCATACACATTTTGAGTGGATACATTATTTCCTCTTTGAGAGTAAGGTTCACTCACTCAGCCTCTCCTGCCCCATTCCTTCTACTATAAAAGTTTTACCTACCTCTTTTTATGGCAGATAATTTATACCATTCCACTTCTCCCTTTCTGTTTTTCTCAGTACATTCCTCTCTCACCCAATAAATTCATCATTTAAAAATTATATATAGTATGTATGTATAATCTCTTCATATTCAATTCATACTTGTGCCCTCTGTCTATATTTACTTCTAACTGCCATCATAATGAGAAAGTTCTAATGAGTTACAAGTATCATTGTCCAATGTAGGAATATAGATAGAAAAACCTTATTAAGTCCCTTGTGGTATCCTTTTCCTGATTACTTGCTTATTCTTCTCTTGAGTTCTGCATTTGAAAATCAAATTTTCTATTCAACTCTGGTCTTTCTATTATGAATGCTTGAAAATTCTCTATTTCACTGGATGCCCACCTTTCCCTAAAGGATTAGACTCAGTTTTTCAGGTAGATTATTCTTGATTGTAATCCTAGCTCCACTACTTTCTGAAATATCATTTTCTAAGCTCTCCAGTTCTTTAATGTAAAAGCCGCTAAATCTTGTATTATCCCTTCTGTGGCGCCATTAAATTGAATAGTTTCTTTCTGGATCCTTGCAACATTTTTTCTGTTCGAGTTGGGAGTTCCAGAATTTGGCTATAATGTTACTAAGAGTTTTCATTTTGGGATTTCCTTTAAGAGGTGAAAGGTGAATTCTTTCAATTTCTATTTTACCCTCAGATAATATCGTGACAGTTTTCCTTGATAATTTCTTGACAAATAATATCTAGGCTCTTATTTTGATCATAACTTTCAGGTAAATCAATATTTTTTAAATTACTTCTTCAATTGTTTTTCCAATGAGATATTTTACTTTTTTTTTATTTTTTCATGTTGTTGTTTTTTTTCTTTATTGTATCTTTATTTATCACAAAATTTCCATTTGCTTAGTTCTAATTTTTTAAGGAAGTATTTCCTTCAGTGAGCTTTTGTATTTCTTTTCCCAATAGGCCAATTTTACTTTTTAAGGCATTCTTTTCCTCACTGACCTTTTGTATTTCCATTTGCACCAATCTGAAATCTCTTCCTAATTTTTTCTGTAATTCTCTTAGTTAATTTTCAAAATCCCTTTTGAAATCTTCCATATCTAATTCTTGTTTGTCTTGGAGACTTTGGGTATAGAAGTTTTGACTTCTATTTTCCTTCTGTGGTAAGAATCTTTTTTCAATTGTCTGTCCATTTTCCTAGGCTGTTACTCATCTTTTAACTCTGTTAAAGCAAGGATCAATTTCCAGGGTGAAGGGTATACATCCTAAGCTTCAGGTATGTCATGCAGCTGTTTTCAGAGATCTCTCTCGGTTCCTGACCACTAGCCCTCTTTTCTTCACTGGAACTGCTGGGAGTGTCCCTGTCCCACTTCAGCTAACAAATTTTCTGGATGGTCAATTTTCTACAAAGAAAAAAAAGTATATTCCTTTCTGTCTCCATTTAATTTTCTCCAAAGGTCTATCACAAATGACTTTTCCAAAATTTTATTTACCTCAACTTCTTTGTTATTTATTTTGTACTTTGATTTATTTAGTTCGGGTAGAGCAAAGTTGAGATCCTTTGCTTGTAAAATTTTGCTGCCCATTTCTTCTTGCAGCTCTTTAAATTTCTCCTTTAGGAATTTAGATTCTTCACCATTTGGTGCATATCTGTTTAGTACTGGTATTACTTTATGTGGTAACTCCTAGCAAAATGTAGTTTCCTCCCTTATCTCTTTTAATTATTTCTATTTTTGCTTTTGCTTGATGTGAGATCAGGATTGTTACCCCTGCTTTTTTTCTTTACTTCAGCTGAAGCATAATAGATTCTGTTCCAGCCTTTTACTTTATTCTGTATGTATCACTCTACTTTAAATGAATTTCTTGTAAACATGTTGTAGGATTTGGGGCTTTTAAGTCAGTCTGCTATCTGCTTCTATTTTATGAAAGAGTTCACTGCATTCACATTCACAGTTAAAATTACTAATTCTGTATTTCCCACCACCTTATTCTCCCCATTATACTTTCTCTTTCCTTCTTCCCCTATGTTTTGCTTTTGACCACCTTTTTACTCAATCAGCCTTTCCTTTTTACAGTCTCTCCCTTTTTCTATCCCTTTGCCCTTCTACTTCTGTTCTTTTTTCTATTAGCCTCCCCCTTTCCTTTCCCATTTTCCCTCCTACTTCTGTACTGGATAAAACAAGTTTTTCTATCCATTTAAATATTCTCTCTTTCATCCAACTCCAATGATATTTAGGTTCGCACAATGCACATCTCCTTCCCTTCTTGCCCTCAATTGTAATGTCTTTTGTGCTTCTATATGTGATATAATTTACCCCATTTTACCTCTCCTCTCTTCTTGCAGTATAATCCCTTTTCTAACCCTAGTTTCTTTTTTATACCATCACAATAAAACCAAACTATACATACACCTTCTAAGTATACCTCTAACAAAGATACAGTTTTCAAGAGTTAGACATCATCTTCCCCTGTAAGGGTGTAAATTTTGTAACCTTTAAAAAGTGAGGAGAGTTTTGCTTCATCTTTTACCTTTTTATGCTTCTCTTGATTTCTGTATTTGAAGATCAAATTTTCTACTTATCTCTGCTTTTTTCATCAAAAACGAATGAAATACAGCTATTTCATCGAATATCCATCTTTTTTCCCTGGAAGATAAGGCTTAATTTTGCAAAATAGTGGATTCTTAGCTGCAGTCCAAGCTTCTATGCCCTCCAAATAGCATATTTGCAGCCCTTTGTCCTTTAAAGTAGGAGCTGTTAGGTCATAGATAATCTTGATTGTTGCCCTTCGATATTTGAATTGTTTTGTTTTGTTTTGTTTTGTTTTGTTTTTTTTTGGGGGGGTGTTTGGTTTTGTTTTTTTGTTTTTTGTTTTTTTTTTTTTTTACTCCTGGCTTTTTGCAGTATTTTCTCCTGATAATTCTGAAATGCAGTTATGATATTTCTTGGAATTTTCATTTTGGGGTCTCTTTCAGAAGGTGATTGGTGGATTCTATCAATGACTACTTTATGCTACAGTTTTAAGACACCAGGGTAGTTTGCCTTAATGATTTCTTGAAAGATATTTTCTAGGCTCTTTTTTCATCATGATTTTTTTTAAATAACTTTTTATTGATAGAACTCATGCCAGGGTAATTTTTTACAACATTATCCCTTACATTCACTTCTGTTCTGATTTTTCCCCTCCCTCCCTCCACTCCCTCCCCCAGATGGCAAGCAATCCTTTACATGTTGAATAGGTTACAGTATATCCTGGATACAATATACGTGTGCAGAACCGAACAGTTTTCTTGTTGCACAGGGAGAATTGAATTTAGGAGGTATAAATAATCCGGGAAGAAAAATAAAAATGCAAGCAGTTTATATTCATCTCCCAGTGTTCTTTCTTTGGGTGTAGCTGCTTCTACCCATCTGTGATCAATTGAAACTGAATTAGCTCTCTTTATCGAAGAGATCCATTTCCATCAGAATACATCCTCAAACAGTATCATTGTTGAGGTATATAATGATCTCCTGGTTCTGCTCATTTCACTTAGCATCAGTTCATGTAAGTCTCGCCAGTCCTCTCTGTATTCATCCTGCTGGTCATTCCTTACAGAACAATAATATTCCATAACGTTTATATACCACAGTTTACTCAACAATTCTCCAATTGAGGAGCATCCATTCATTTTCCAGCTTCTAGCCACTACAAACAGGGCTGCCACAAACATTTTGGCACATGCAGGTCCCTTTCCCTTCTTTAGTATCTCTTTGGGGTATAAGCCCATCATGATTTTTAGGTAATCCAGTAATTCTTAGATCATCTCTTGTGAATTTATTTTCTAGATCAGCTGTTTTCTGATGAGGTATTTTTCATTTTCTTCTATTTTTTTCATTATTTTTGGTTTTATTTGACCGATTCTTTATGTCTCATTGAGTCATTTGCTTCCATTTTTTTCAAATCAAATTTTTAGCAGTTTATTTTCTTCAGTTAGATTTTTTATCCCTCCTTTTAAATTTGGCTAATTGACTTTTAAATGAGTTGTTTTGTTCATCCGATTGTCCCCATTTTATCAATTTTATTTTTAGGGGGTTGTTTTTTTTTTTTGTTTGTTTGTTTGTTTTTCATTTGTTTTTACATTTCACTAAATCTATTTTTAAGGAGTTGCATTCTTTTTCCATTTTGCCAAATCTATTTTTAAGGACTTGTCTTTAGATAATTTCTTAGTTTCTTTTCCAAACTCCCCTGCATATCTCTCATTTCCTTTCTCCATTTTTTCCTCTCTTTTAAGATCCTTTTTGAATTCTTCCAATAAAGCCTTTTGAATTAGCGATTCACTTATATCAACCTTTGAAGTTTCATCTGGAGAAGTTTTCCCTTTATCTTCTTCAGAGTTTGAGATTTGTTCATCCCTATCTTCTTAAGAACTATCTACGGTCTGAAATCTTTTTGCATTTTGCTCATTTTCAAAAGGTTGAGGTCTGCTCTTAGGACAAAGGACAGATTGTTCCAAACTTCCTCTACAGGTGACAGTAGCTTCGCACTGCCCTGGGACCAGTGCTGTCTGTTCTGTGCTGAATGTGCGTGGCCAAGTCCCACCTTATGCTTGGGTTCAGCAGCTCACTATTTGCCTTCTGCAGTTGTATCAGAGGTCTTACAACTAGTCTGCTGATCCACTGGCTTCTGAACCAAGAGAGAATAGTCAATGCCCTTGTATATTCACTGAGTGCCTCCCAGGGACTCACCCAGCATGTGAAAGCTTCTCTTTCTGGGTCCCAGTGCTTCACCTGCACTGGGCCACAGTCCACCCCATGCCCATTTGAAATAGACCTTTCCTGAAGATCATCTAAAATATATTCTGCTGGAAAATTTTTACACTCCAAATATTTGTGGGTTTTGTCACTCTAAAATCTGTCCAGAGGCTTGATCTGGTGTTGATTCTGGGGGGAGCCAGGAAGAGCTCAGACAACAACTCATCTATCTCCCCCATCTTTGTTTCGTCCCATAGACCAATAATTTTTAAAATATCTTTCTTGTATCCATTTTCAAGGTCACTATTTCACTTTTTGTTCCCTTTTTTCTTTTTGGGGATTTGCTTCATGGAATCTTGATTTCTCGTAAAGTCATTAGCTTCTATTTGCTCAATTCTATTTTTTAAGGCATCATTTTCCTCAGTGAGCTTTTGTACCTTCTTTCCCAACTGGACAGTTTTAATTTTTAAGGCATTCTTCTCCTCAGTAGCTTTTTGGTTTTTCCTTTTACATACCTCTCAATTCTTTCTCTAATTTTTCTTCTGTCTTACTTGATTTTCAAAATCCCTTTTGAGCTCTTCAGTGGCCTCAGCCTAATTCTTATTTTTCTTAGAGACTTTGGATGTAGGAACTTTGAGTTTTTTATCATCTTCTGGGTATGTGTTTTAATCTTCCTTGTCACCATATGGTTAGAAACTTTTTTTTTTTTTTTTTGCTGTCTGCTCATTCTCCTAGACTATTACTTAGCTTTTTAGCATTTTATGTGTTTCCAGGGTGGATGGTTCATTTTCCCAAGCTTCAGGAGTTTTGGGCAGCTGTTTTCAGAGATCCTCCTAGGAAGCTAACCAAAAGCATTCTTTTCCACCTAGGAGCTGTTAGGTATGTCCCCTTCCTACTATAGTTATAAGATTTAGTGTGCTAAAGCAACCCCAAAGGGGTTGGGATCAGGGCTGTGCTGGTGAGATCAACCTTTGGATAGCATACCAGACTCCCACCCTGTGTCCAACCCTCTCTGCTGATCATTTGAGTCCTCCCCGGTATTCTCAGGCTGAGGATTCCAGAAGCCTCCAGCCCTGCTGCTGATTCAGAGCTCTCACTTTGATGATGCTGGCGTACAGCCTGAGGCTGATATAGGGCAGGATCTGGGGAAAGGGCTGGGATTAGGTCCAGGCTGTGATGGTGTTGCCTGCACTAGTAAAGTCATTATTTAAAGGAATTTGGAGCAGTTTGAGGGAGATGTATGTGAGTTATTGCTTTTACTTTGCCATCTTGGCTCTGCCTCTGATATCATATTAATTGATAAGAAAGAAGATTTTGCTCTTACATATAGAAAGGCAGGCCCCTTTTAATAAGATATTTTCTACATGAGAAGCTAGATGACAGACTGAGAGACATTGCATTCAGTTTTCTCTGATATTTAACAGCTATATGACCATGAAGTAGACACTTAATTTCCTTGAGCCTAAAGTAACAATCAAAGATTACAAAATTATGCAAAATGAACTCCACTCTTCATATGTGGAAGGGAGTTCTAATGTTATTGAAATCACTGATCTTTTATACATTAAGGTCAATAAATGAAACATATGAAAAAGTGGCATAATACACATATATACATATATATAATATATGTGGAAATACCTTCATATATGTACATATGCATAAATGTATATTTGGTATATTTGAAAAATTCTGACAAAAAATTGTAGATCCAGGTCATACAAGGAAAGGATTGTTGAATTTGAATTTTCTTATTAATTCAATTAGCATTTTACTCAAATATGTGTGTGTATGTGTGTGTGTGTGTGTGTGTGTGTTTACACATATACACATATATGTGTGTAATTTTTAGAGATGGCATCATTCATTTAGGGGATTTAGAATTTTTTTTCAAGGGTTCATGCAGATATAAAAAAGTCAGAATTTAAGAAATTAAGTTTAATCAAAACTTAAGGAATTTCAAAACCATGTCTTCCTAGCAGAAAAGTATATATAATTATTTTAACATAGTGTTTGAGATTGGGAAGGGTCTTTAGAGTCATTTAATGCAACCCATTTATAAATCATGGAATGCAGCTACAAAAAGCTGATGCATTGATAATGACTAAAGACCCCTAAGTGAAGAAAAATTTTGTAGCAATCTTTTTTTTCCACACATCTTTAATTATTAAAGACCTTTCCCTAATATTGAACATATAATGTAAACATATAAGTTCACATTCTTATAACTTCCAAACATTATGCCTAGTTCTACTTTCAAGGATAAAGTGAAACAAATGTCATCAAACTTTTTTTTTCTTTTGACAATCTTTTACATATTTAAACACAAAAACCAAACACTTCCCCCAAGTTTTCTTTAATTCTTTCAAATAGCCCTTATGTGAAGGGAAGATTAAAAAGGTTTATGACATAAAGTAAAGCACAAGATCACAGAAGATCTACATTTTGAACTAATCTTTTGCTTCCAAGTCAGATGTTCTTAGTCATGTTCCTTTTTATTAAGTTTCAGGTTTTTCCCAAGTACCTCCACTGAGATTAAAACTATATTTTATCTTTTAAAATATTATAAGATCTAATAGCTTTGAATTTCAGTGGACATCAATCAAGTGGTGTCATTCTCAAGAAATGAATACATTTTGAAGGGATTTTGTATGACTCATAATAAAAAGGAATTTCTTTAGTCTATGACCACATAGTTTTTCATTGAGAGCTATACAAGACATACAATATTATGCAAATTACTTGGTAAAAACAATAAAGATAATATTTTTATTTTGTTATAATAATGGTCATACATGTTTGTTTCTCTGAGAACAAAAGGCTGATTCAAATTGCACGAATATATGAAAACAGCTAAAATTGAATTTCCTATCTTTAAAAAGTTCCCTATTGGATGTGTTCAGGATTCCATGCCATACATATAAGTTTAGTTACTTTCTTTTGTTCCATGTTTAATTCTGTGGCTTTTAAGGATAGATATTTTACCAAAGAAATGGCCAAAAATCATAAATATTAAAAGCACATTTCAGTGACTATTCAATATATTCAAGCTGCTATAAGTGTATGGAAGAAAAGTATTTCAAGTATGATTTAAGTAGCCAATGAAAATCTATCATTTACAGAGAGGTACAAAAGACAAGTAGGTTAAAAATGTTTTGTTTTGTTTTTCTCTGAGAGGCAATTGGGGTTAAATGTTTTGCCCAAGGTCACACAGCTAGTGTTAAGTTTCTGAGGCCAGATTTGAACTCCGGTTTTTCAGATTCCAGGACTGGTTCTCTATTCATTGGGCCATCTAGCTGCTTAAGTGTGACTAAAAATGAAACTTGTTGTCAAGAATGAACAAACTCTTGTCTGAAAGCATTTTAACTAAATCTCAGAAAACAAGTAATTTTTTTTAAGACCCTCCAAAAGTTTTTATTTTAAAAATATTATGGAAAGGCAAAAGGTTGTTTATGCTTTTTCTAGATTAAATTCTGAGATATACTGAGATAGGACAGGGCCTCCAGTAGCACTTGAAGCAAGAGAGTTTTCCCCTTGCCTCATCATTTATCATTGGCTCCCATAGGTTCTTTATGGTACCTTAGTTGACATTAGCTTTGAGGTGGTCAATTAAATGCAGCTTATTTACTTCCCTGAGGGTCAGGCCAATCACAATCTTTCTTTTTTTTTTTTTAATTTTGTGAGTGGGTTGAGGAGGAGATATTTATTTGGTCACTCCAAATACAGGATTTGAAGGCACAGGAGTCAAGGGCATGTTACAGTGTGCCTGACCATGGGAAGCACAATGGCAAGTGAAAAGAACATCGACTCTGAAGATAGAGGACTTGAATGAAACATTTGAGTCTTGCAGTGTATCCTTCAATTTCTCATCTTTGTTGAAGTAGTTGTAGGAGGAGTTGGGTTGAACTGTATCCTCTTACTTTACTATGTTGTCTAGTTTCTCCTTTTTCTACTTCTCTTGATTCCTGTTGTTGGAGATCAAATTTTTTGTTTAAGTCTGGTTTTTTCCTTAGAAACAGATGGAATTCCTCTATTTCATTAAATGTCCATCTTCTTCCGTGGAAAAAAAATACTCACCTTAGCTGGGTAGTTTATTCTTGGCTGCATTCCAAGTTCTTTTGCCTTTCAGAGTATCGGATTCCAGGCCCTTCGATCCTTTAATGTTGAGGCAGCCAGATCTTGCGTGACCCTTATTGTGGCATCTCGGTATTTGAACTGTTTTTTCCTGGCTGCTTGTAAAATTTTTTTCTTTAGTCTGAAAATTCTGAAGTTTGGCCACAATATACCTTGGAGTCTTTATTTTAGGGTCTTTTTCAGAAGGTGTTCGATGAATTCTTTCAATGCCTATTTTCCCTTCCGGTTCTGTTACTTCTGGGCAGTTCTCTTTGATGAATAGTATCTAGGCTCTTTTTTTCATCATAATTTTCTGGTAGTCCGATGATCCTCAGGTTATCTCTCCTAGATCTATTTTCCAGGTCTGTTGTTTTTCCAAGTAAATATTTGATCTTTTTTTCCAATCTTTCATTTTTTTGGTTTTGCTTGACTGATTCTTGATGTCTCAATGAATCAGTCATTTCTATTTGTTCAGTTCTGATTTTTAGTGAGTTATTTTCTTCATTAGCTTTTTTTACTTCTTTTTGTATATGTCCAATTGAGTTGTTTTGCTCTATGGAATTTTTTTCCATTTCACTATTTTTTTTTTTTTTTAGTGAGTTATTTTCTTTTTCCAATTCGCAAATTCTGTTTCCCTGATCTTCTTGGGAGTTTTTTATCTTTTCCAATTCACAATTCAGGAAGTTGCTGCTTTCTTGCACAGCTTCTCTTTTCTTTCCCCATTTCTCTTCTAGTTCTCCTTTAAGGTTTTTAATAGTCTCTTCTAGGAGATCCTTTTGTATTGAAGACCAACAATTGTCTGGAGACTGTCTGCTATTAGTCTCTTCAGGTTTGAAAAGCTGTTCTTTTTCTGTATAGAAACTATCAATCGTTCTTTTGATTTTTTGACTCATTTTGTTAAAGCCTGTAAGGTCTGCCTTCAGGGCCAGGAGGTTACCAGCTTCCTCTGCAGAGCAATGATAGGTATATGGATGGGTAGCTGTCCTGCCAGCTGGCTACAAAAAGCAAGGGGGAGCTGGAGTGCTCTGGGAAAGAGTTCCCCACCCGAAAGTAACTCAGGCCTGCAGGGCTGAGCTGGGAAAGTGCCCTGCAAAGACGCCAAGCTTTATGAGATAACGACTGCCCTGGGGCTAGATGCTGAGCAGTGAGAGTTTCACTTCCCAAGCCAAATCCCTCTCTGGGGCTGTGGGTGTTAGCAGTTGAGCACTGAAGGATTTGCAGGGACCGGAAGTGTCTGCCCAGGAAGCGCAGTCAGCAGGGGAGGTTCTATTGCCCCAGGCTGAGCCCCCCACTCTGCAGATTAGAGGCTGCCCAGGCTGTGCCACCCTGCTGTGCAGATTAGTAACTGCCCCCGCAAAAGCCCCGAACTGCAGGATATGGCCACAGGGCTGCAGTAAAGTCTGTCTGAGTCACTTCCAGGTTTGAGGGAGTTACAGCCAGATCTCGTTAGGTTCTGGCATTTTTTTAGAGGACCCTCTGTTTTAGGCTTTAATTTCTCTGCCAGTTTACTGCTTTGTAATCAAGGCAGAGCAGTTAGCCTGTAGCAGAGCCATCTCTATAACTTCTCTAGCCACAGAGATCACCCCCACCCCTGGTCTGCTCAGGACACTAGCCTCTTGCTGCCTGTGCTAGTCTATTCCTGGCCCCTCAGGACAAACCTTTCCTGGCGAGCTTCCGAATTGACTTCAGCTGGTAAATTGTAGTGCTTCTCATCTTCATGAATTTAAGCAGTGAAGAGTTATTTTTGAGGTTGGATTAAATAGTTGGTTATGAGGGGAATGAGAGGAGCTTAGGGAGTTGTGTGTGCCTGCTCCGCCATCTTGTAAATATTTTTTAGAAGGATCTATTTACTAACAGAATTGTTATTGATTTTTACTACATTGTGATATAGGATTTTTGAAATTAGAAGAACAGAAACCAGTTTGTTTGTTTGTTTGTTTAATTTCTAATCTGCTATAATGAAAAAGTATTTGTCGAAGGTGGTAACAATGGAAGCACAACAATAAGAAATGGCGTGTATTAATTAAAATTAATTTCTCCTTCAAGGATATATCCAAAATATTGTCAGAGAAGTCTAGTTCAACCTATAAAATCTAGGCACTTTCATCAAGAAAAAAAAGGGAAGGAAATAAGCATTATTAAGCATCTATTATATTTAAGACACTATATTACACACTTTACAGATTTATCTCATGTGATCTATACAACAATCCTGAAAGATAGGTGCTATTGAGAAAACTGAGGCAGACAGAAGTCAAGTGATTTGCTCAGGTTCACTTAGCCAATAAATGTCTAAAGTAGACCCTAAAGTAGAGTGTGAACTCAGTTCTCCCTGACACCAGGCTTAACATTCTACCCAATGTACTTACTAGATGTTTTACACAAAATGAGCTCAAAAGTTGGGGGATTTTTACTTCCACTGGACTGGATATCTTGTTCTCATTGAGGAAATATTGAATTCTCATAAATATACATTGAGATGCATTGGTGCATGATGATAGCTAATGAGAATAAATCTTACACTTTGGTTTTAAAATATCACCTTTAAAGATACAGGATTACATCATTTATACCAAAGTTAAAAAAGAGAGAGAGAGAGAGAGAGAGAGAGAGAGAGAGAGAGAGAGAGAGAGAGAGAAAACAGATAAAAATTGCAACAGAAGGTAATTGATTAATGATAAGGCAGGGTATAGGAGTATGTTAATATAGTGAGAAATAAGACTTTGAGATTTATAGAAGATCCTAAATGAAGATGGAATAGTACAATTTGTACCAGACCACAAGTCATGAAAGGTTAAGAAATTTAGCTCAACAAAGGAGACAAATCAATTTTACTAGGTTGGCAATACACCAGATTTAAATAATATTGAAACAATATAGACTCCTGTCAAGGCTAGACTTGAAATGAAATGTATTATTCATCAAAGGTACACTTAATTTCCAAAGTCACAAAGATGTGATTCAATGATGAATTAAGAAATATGTCAAAATCGGGGTCCTCAAAAATATGTCCTGTAAAATAAGCAATTTCAGGAAAAGCAGGAAATTATATTTAAAAGTTTTTTTTAACAATGTAAAACTTCATTAAATTTGTTATTTAAGTCAATAAATATAATCAGTTTACTTTGTCCCAATTATTTTGCACATTACTGAATTATAATGAAGGTGCAGGTTATTTTATACCACCACCAATATCTTTCCTCTCTCTAATTCCAAACAGCTAGAGGGTAAGTTGGTGTCAGATGTTAAGATACTGCCAAGGATGACTAAACAGGCTGACTCCTAACAAGTCCAAAGAAGCCCTAAGGTCTTTTTCAAATGAATTACTTTTTACATGAAAAATATTTAAGGAGAAGGTCGGGGACTGATAGAATTCCCCTAGCTAAAGAAAGAAGCCTAATAGCTGCAGATGAATCACCAAAAGCATCCTGTTATCCTTTCTCATTATTGATCAATTCCCTTTTGTTGCAGTTTATATCTATTTTCTCTGCTGTTGTGGTTGTTATTGTGATTATTGTTTTAACCTTAGTTGAGATAGTATAATTGTATATATGAAGCTGATTTTTTTTTAATTTTTAACCAAAGTGTATGACTTCAGATCTATCCTCATTAGCTATCATCATGTTTGATTTATCCTGGAGTTCCAGGCTGTTAAGATATTCATATATCCTGAATCTGTCAGCTAAAATAACTAGCTCTCCCACCAACTTTGTGTATGTGTGCCTCTTTATGCCTACCTTGTTAGAGCAAGGAATTCTCAAAAGTCAGTTGAGAACTTAAGGAAGAAATTAACACTTTATGTGCAATAAATAGCTGTGCCTTGTTCAGTGCATACAATCCCTCCTTTTTTCTTTTATTTCAGTTCAAATACACTAAGACAGAAGATCATTACTACCTGCCTTTTTCATCATAGTATTCTCCTCTTTGGCTTTTTGTCTCTACTCTTTTGCTTCTTCTAATCAAGGCTTCATCTTATTATAAAACTATTGTTTTGTTTTGGGGAGGAGGGGTTATTTTTTTAATGTACAGATCTAATCCTATGATTTAGTTACAAAAGTTTTCCATTGCCTTGTAAACCAAATTCAAACTTTTTTTTTTAATTTGAATTTCAAAAATCATCAGAATCTGTGTCTCCAGATTCTATAAGGAATGGAAATAGAGAAGTTTCACAACTCTTACTACAACTTCAAGTCTTAGGGACTTAGATAAAAGTACTTAAAAGTTATATGACTTGCCCAAATTCAGTCAATGGTTTCATAGGCAGGACTTGTATCTATATCGAGCTGATTCCAAGGCTAACTCTATATGTATTATGCCACAATATTTCTGAGGAGATACATATAAATAGTAAGTAGGTACCACATTTGATTAAATAAGCCTAAGTGAATAACACTTGTCTTCACATATTAATATGTGAATTATTATTATTATTATGAAATATTATTTCATATGAAATATGAACCTATATTAATATGTAGTCATTAATATGAACCTATATTAATATGAAAATAACATAGGTATTTCTTACTGATGAGGTTTAATATATCCAAGTCAATAAAAATTACTTAACATATATGTTTAAGGAAGAAAGTAAGACTAACATGTGGGAAAAGAAAATAATAAATATGGGATAAAGTCCCCATTTTATTATATATTTCCATTGATAGCTCCGTTCTGAGTACTTATGTGGCTGTAATTCAAAATGGCATCATGGGTTTTGAGAGAGTGCAGTAATCTATTGAGAAAAGTGCTTGGAAAATAAATGTCTTGCTCCATATGAAGCAATTAAACCTAATTACTCTCAATGCCATTTTTTTTCAAGTGCACTTTTGTTAAGGAGCAGGTCAATTCTCCCAGAGCCTCCACAACTATGGATCATAAGCATCTGAAGGAGTAGCAGGGCAGCCTTTGCTGATGCAGGTGTTGCAGACTAGGAATGATATAAATTGGAGGCAGAGGGAAGAGGAAAGAGGTCAGACAATGCAACGGCTTCTCATTTAAAGAAATCAGAGAATAGCAACTGCCTCTCAATCTCCTTGTATCATCTTCTCACATGGGGAGATCCATTCTGTGTTGGATATCCAGCAGCCATTGTCAGGTGGCTCCCATGTATTTCAACAGCTCTTCCGGGTATTCCAACATATGGCGCTTGAATGTGGGGCAAGAATTACAAGAAAAACTAAAGCTGTTTATGAGAAGGATCCTTCCAGAGTTAAGGAAGAAGAGCCCCGAGAAGATTTTTTTAGTCGGGGTAATTAAATGGGCCAACAATCAAAGGGCTGTGCCAGGAGACTGATGAGAGACTTAAATGCCTGTTCTGACTACAGTCCTCTTCTCCATTTTAAAGTTTGCCTCCATGACATTTCACAAGATCAACATCACATTTTGATCCTATACAATCATATTTCTCATCTGAAATCCTCAATAAAAGATTACAGAATTAGTTTTCCTATTTGTTCCCAAAGGACAAGAGAGCATTTTTCATATTGTGAAAATTAGTAGAAGAAATGAAATGTGTGAAATGGTAGAACTGATGGAATCTTTCTAATGAAGAGATTTGGGGATACGAAAAAAGCACTTTGAAACTTTAAAGAGCTATATGTGCCAATTATTATTATTTGTCTTTGTTATCATCATTATTATTAACTTTCTTTTCATCTTTTTTGATGTAGTTAATTTAGAAATAGTCCTGACAGGTTGCTATCGTATTATTATTTTTATATTTATTGTTCTACATTATATTTAATAAAGTGTTATATTTCGAAGCAAAAGTGATACAAATGCAAATGATATCCACAAAAATCAATATTAATAATAAAATAACTATTGCATAGTTGAACAGAATAACTGCGATTTGTAACTCAATAAATTTGGGAAGATAAACTCATCATATCTCCAGGTGCAGAATAAAAAGTAGATGTATTAGGTATCTGATTCTTCTCCCTCATGACTCTGGTAGTTTATTGTTGCTCTTATTCTACTTTTCTTATTTTTAGGATAGTCCTAAAATAAGTCATTATCTTACTATTATTTTATGTTTAATATATATGAAAGGCATTCACAAGTAGAGAAAATGGGCATATGGGGAATTATTAAATGTTTAAATTACTTAAATATTAAATAAATCCTTGAGTTATTATTAATAATGTGAATATTATTAAATATTTTAAATGAAAGAATATTATTTACAGGAGGAGGGGTTCATCCTTGAGGATCGTGTTCTGATTCATCAAAAATACCTCATATTACAAAGTATCCATTTGATCAAACAAAAAATTCATACAGTTCCAGGAACATTTTAACACTTGAATTGTTTGGAAGAAATCATGAATTCTTCCGTTGAACACTAAGTTATTATAATTTTATTCAACTCATGTTACTGTTTTAATCAACTATGATGAACTTAAAGGTAGCAATTAGATTTGCTGTATTACTAGAATGAACAAGCATTTAACAACTTGGAAAAGTTGAATTTTGCAGGAATGAGTTTGGGAATAATAAGGAAAGCATATGTAGTACATACTCTATCTAGACTTATAATCTGTCATAAGCACAGTCACCAACCAACTCTGTCCCAGTATTGTGCCTAGGACATAGAAGAGAAATCCTAAATGCTCCACAGCCTGTGAAATTCACAAAGTCCTCTGATTACAGTATGTGATAAAAGAGTATGGGTGGGGAATGACTTAGTTATGATAGGAGAATATGATGAGGAAGTCTAGGACTAAGGCTAGAGTCCTCCCCAACCTAATAAATATTATTTCAGTGATTTTACTGAAACTGGACTCCTCTGTGCTACTATTGTTCAGCCATTTAAGTTATATCTGACTCTTTATGACACTATTTGGGCTTTCATGGCAAAAATGCTGTAGTGGTTTGCCACTTCCTTTTCCAGCTCATTTTATAGGTGAGGAAAACAGGAATAAATGACTTGTCCAGAGTCATACAGTTAGTAATTATCTGAAGTCCAATTTAAAATCTAGAAAAGTATTCCTGACTTCAGGCCCAGAGCTCTTTTCAGTATACCACTAAGCTGCGGGCAGATGTTCAATCCTACAGGTTCTGTTTATAAACTATTCTATTTGTAAACTATAAACAAAACATGGATAAGTATCCTCAACTAATATCAATCCACTTCCAGTACAATTTTAATCCACTTCATTCAATGGCTTTCAGAAATATATAAATTAATCAAGGATCTTTGCCACTTAATCTAAAATCTGGTTTTTAATTAAATAAATATCTTCTCAGTTAAAGTATCAGGACATTATATTTTATAATTTGGACTGATAGTGTATAATAACTGATTATCATCTGGGATCCTATGAGGGTTTCTGAAAGTCAAGATTATTTTCATACTAAAATATTTGCCTATTTGAATGCCTCTCCCTTTTCCAACTATCTAAATTGGTGAGACTAGAAATGTTCTTCATATACTTCAAGCAAAACAATAAAATAAATTGAATGAAGGAGCAGAAAAGAAAATCCAGCTGTCTTTTATAAACTATGTATTAAAGAGACATGCAAAAAAATTCAAAAAAGTATTCAAATTCATCAATCTTCTCATTTTTGTTTTGGAAAATATGGTTAATTATATTTCATTAAAATGTGATATATGAAATATTTGTGGCTATTTTAATGACAGTAAATAAATGTTTAAAATTATATTTTTATTTTAATATGGTAAGTACTGAATGATATAACATAAATAAATCAAAACTCACAAGCACATACCCAGGGAGTGCCACATTGCCACAGGGAGTAAGAATATTTTTAGATAATTTACTTGAAGGCCATAACCTTGGCTTAAGGCAGGAGAAAAGTTCATGAGTCTGAGCTGTTAGACAGATTTCAAAAAATAACAGTAAGAAGGACCTTGAGGTCTAGAGCAACATTACCAAAAATTAGAGATTAAAACCTGCTCAAGATTAAAACAATCTACTAAAAAAAAAAATGAGTTAGCAAAAGAAAAGAACCCAACTATATACACCCACTTCATTGTAAAATAAAAATTTGGGTTTATAGCAGAGGAAGATAGTGAGATTTAAAAAAAAAAAAAAAGCTACTCCTTCCACAAAGAGTAACATCAAATAATTTCAAAACCTAAAAAACCTTCTTAGAAGAATTTAAAAAGTAATGCAAAAATCAAATAAGAGAGATAAGAGAAAAATTAGAAGAAAAAAAAATAACAGCAATCCAAGAAAATTGAGAAAAAAGTTAACCAATTGGAAAAATATACACACATATATATATATAACTTTAAGAAAAAAAAATAACTCCTTGAAAACTAGAATTAATCAAGAAAAATTAAGTGTCATTATAAGACACAAGAATAATAAAACTAGACAAAATAGAAGAGAATATGAAACATTTCATCAGGAAAAAAGGGATCAAGCAGACATAAAATTATCAGGCTCCTTGAAAGTTATGATCAAAAAAAGAATCTGGATATAATAATACACAGAATTATTAAAGAAAATTGTCTAGAAATCCTAGATTAAAGGGGAAAAGTAGAAAATTGAAAAAATCCTACTGTTCAACATCTAAAAGAGATGCCAGGATGAAAATTCATAAGAATGTCATAGCCAACTTCCACTTTAA
The DNA here is from genome assembly GCF_016432865.1 of Antechinus flavipes. Classification (NCBI taxonomy): domain Eukaryota; kingdom Metazoa; phylum Chordata; class Mammalia; order Dasyuromorphia; family Dasyuridae; genus Antechinus; species Antechinus flavipes. Next base: position 109,050,007 of record NC_067403.1, read on the forward strand.
GAAGAAAATATTGCAAGCACCAAGAAAAAAATTTAAATATTGTAGAAATACTCTCAGGATTTCACAAGATTTTGCAGCTTTTATTTCTAAAAGACAATGGTACATGGAACATTTTATTTCAAAGAACAAAAGAGCTAAGATTATTTCCAAGCATACCTTACTCAGAAGAGTTGAATATAATCCTAAATGAAGAAAAAAATGGGCATTTGAATAAAAGATTTTCAGGCATTTGTGACAAACAGTCAAGAAACCAGAAGAAATATAAGAAAATGCATTAAAAAAATTTTTAAAAAATAGAAATTAAAAAAAATAAAATGCATTAAAGATGAATTATAAGGTACTCATTAAAATAAAACTGTGTGTATATAGATATAAATATAAATATGGATATATGAAAATGTTGTGTGTATCTCAAAACTCATTATTACTAAGGTAGTTTGAAAAAAAAGATTGGCACTCAGTTGTTGGGGTGATTCTGAAAGAAAGACAAAATTGTATAGGAAAAGATAAATGGGAACAATTATATAAATTGGAGCATAAAAGGAAGAAGTACTACAGAAGAAGCAAATGGGGATAGAAGGTTGGCAATATTGGAACCTAACTCTCATCTGATTTTAGTGAAAACAATTTGACCATCTGGAAGGATATAGAGGTCTTCTGAACATGTAGAGAGAGGAGAAACCTGGGGGACAGTGTCAGAGATGACTTTTAGAGGGATGTGTAGATTGGGATTGGGAAGATGGAAGAAAAGGGTTGGTGGACTCTTGGAGGTATGGGTGGTTTGAAGAATGGGAGGGTGGGAGAAGATAAGGATTTTTTTTTTTAAAGGCTGAGAAAGATAATAGTGAGTAAAAAATAAGATGAAAAGAAATTCACAAATAGTAATTGTAACTTCGAATGTGAATGGGATGTATATAGCATCTCTCTTTGTAGTAGCAAAGAAATTGCAGGGATTCCCATTAATTGGAGAGTGTCTAAAGAAGCTGTGGTATATTGTGATACAACATTACTATGCTATAAGAAATGATAGGCTCAATAATCTTAGGCATAGAAAAACTTGCTTGACATGGTGAAAAGCATAGTGAATAGGACTAAGAGAACATTGTTTATAGTGACAGCAATATTATTTTAAGAATGACTTTGAGCAACTAAATCATTTTATATTATAAATACACAAATTAAAAATAAAGGATATGTGAAGAAAGAAGCTATCCAGAAAAAGAACTGATAAATAGAAGCATATATAAAACATATATATATATATATATATATATACACATACATATATGCCTATTTGTGTCTAATGGTAACTATTTGGGTGAGGGGAAGAAAAAAAAAAAAGAAATTTGCCTGATAACTATATTGTATATTTAAAAGGCATAGCAAGTTGTACAGAATAGATTTGCAGTATAATGTGTAATCATGTTTGTAATGTGTATTGCATCATGTGTAATCATAATCATACTGTGTTATAAAAATAATAATGTTTTTAAAGAATCTAAAGGGGTCCCAAGACCAATGAATTTAAAAAAGAATAAGGAATTTTGAATCCATTGAAACACATGCTCTTTCTCCAACATTTGCCCCCACTACTACCACATACCCACACATACACATACATATATGCACATATTCACTCTTTATAAAAGTTTATGATAGTTATGGTCATATCATAATAAAAGAGTAATCATTGGCACAGCCAGATCATTTCTTACTAATTCCTTTTTTTCACCAGCAGAAACTGATTTTAGAGAGAAGAAATTGTAGGAAGCAGGAAAAAGAGACAGAGTATAATACATAAGGGAAAAAAAAAAGAATGCAAGAATGAACTTATTCAATTCAATACATACTTATTTGCTCTTCTTGCTCCCAGAATGGGCATTTGGGAAAATACAAAGATGAATAACATTAGTTGTAGTGGACTCTAGGGGCTCTTGCAGCTTATGCGGACCCAGGTCTTTTACTAAGTATATATATTTTAGACAGGTAAATTGGTTCGCACATTGCTCTCTTCAGATTATGCTCCTATTGAAGATTACAATAGCAGAGAGCTAGATTGTCTTGATGAAAATGAAAAGAAACACTTTCAACATTTGTAACAACTTTTTTTTTCCTATAAGAAAATGAAGACATGTCTTTAGCATTTTAACCATCTCTAGTCTCTTTGTAAAGTGTTCTCTCCCCCCCCCCCCCCCCAGCACATTATAGCTAGGGAAAGAACTCTAGCTCTAAAATGGCTTCATTTTCCACTTACCTTTGCTAATTGCCACATATCTTTTTATAGGCAATAACTTTATTTACCTGAACCTCAATTTCCTTATCTGTGAAATGGCTAAACTAAAAAAATCAGACGAGATTGCCTTAAGGTCCTTTCCAGGATTGGTGTTCCTATGATGTTACTATTTTAATTCTGCTCCAAACTATATTATTTGTGTGAAAATAGGCAAGGCATTAATATCTGTGATCTTCTATTTCTTCAATGATAAAACGAGCTCAGATTAATTGATCCGTAAAATCACAAGGATGATACAATGTAGAGTGTTATATATGAATTTTAGAGGCAAAGGTCCATATCTAACTACCTAAATAAATTTGGTCAAATAATTTAACTTCTCTAGGACTCAGTTTTATTATCTGTTAAAAGTGAAGAGTTTAGACCATGATTCCTGTCACTCTAAAACTAACCTTAAACTAACACATAGAAGTAATTCTAGGTGAATGTAACTACTTGACATGAAGGCTAGCACTATGTTTTTGGTTATTTATTTGTTTTTACTGCCATTATATGTATGTAGACATATACAGCATACATAACAGGAATTTAATATATACTTTTAAAGTTGAATTGTACTATACAAGTCTTTAAAAATAAATTTTGTGATGTTTTGTTTTTAAATCACTTGAATTCTTCCTGTAATTTTCCCTGTTCCCATAAATTCATCTCACAAAATAATTTTTTTAAATAGGAAGAAAAGAGAAAATATTAAAATTAACACATTAACATTTTTGAAAACCTATCCAATGTTTCACATCTGTTAAGGACCATGGCTAGGTAAAGGGGCAGGTCAATTCTCTGAGAACCTCCACAGCTGTGAATCATAAACTTGAAGCAGTTGCAAAGCAACCTTTACAGATGTTCTTTGTGGGTTGGGAATGAAATAAATTGGAGGCAAGAGGGAAGAGGAGAAAGGTCAGACAACGGAATTACCTCTCAGTGAGGAGGTCAGAGAACAGCCTCTCGGACTCCTTGTATCATCATCACCCTCTCACATGAAGAGATCCATTATACAGACCTCCAGCAGCCATTGGCAGGTGGTTCCCATATCATAACAACATCCATGGCTCTCTCACTTCTGCAAAAGAGAGAGCACCTTCTCATGTATTTCTTTGGGATCATGATAGTACTTTTCATTTTTTTCAAAGTTGACTTTTGATTTTGGGGGCAAGTATTCTTTCTATTTACTTTATTGTACTGATTGTATGTGTTGTTTTTTCTTGCCTCTCTTTTCTTCATTGCATTAGTTCAAGGACTCCTTTCTATTCATCTCTGCATGTATCAAATTTGTCTATTTTTTCATTATAGTAACATTCCATTAAATTTATGCACCACACATTTGTTTAAGCATCCTCAAGTAAATCAGCATCTGCTATAGTTTTTTTTCTTTGTTGCCTCAAAGTGTTACTATGAATATTTTGGTATATATGGGAATTTTCTTCTTTTTAATAAATTCCTTGGCTTGTATGCAAAGTGGTAAAATCTCTGGGTAAAAGAGTATAAACATTGCAGGAATTTTGTGTGCATAATGAAAAATTTCTTTGATCTACAACAGAGAATACTAGAGACAACTTAAGACTTAAGACTATAGACCTCCCAGGAGAACATTAGAAGTCAAAAAAAAAAAAAAAAAAAACCCATAAACACCACAAATCAAAAAGTAACACAAGAAAGTTATCTATAACTTATAAAAATAGTTTCTCAGGAGATTGAGGGGTAATGTGACCTAGACAATATACACATGACCTTGAATATAGAAGGCTAGTTTCCCTCTGCCACAGAGTGATAATGTGACTATAATTAAAAATCATTTGACTTATAAATATCCTAGTATAATAATATAAATATCTCTAATACTATCAGTATGTCGTTAAGCTATTACAATCTTATTAATTAAGGAAGTTTTTTTTTTAACCAGGCAACTAATTAACAAAGTTAAAATTAAGTCATAGTTAAATTACCAATAAAATAAATTAATTTTTGAAATAAATTATTTACTAGAGAATTACATTTTACTGTAATATTAATAACTTGTCCTGACTTTTCAAGCTTTTGTTTCCATTTTATTTTATTTTAGATAGATACAATTTTTTCTAAAAGTAAAAGATAACATATTTGCCTTCTAGTCCATTTATGATTTTTTCAAAATGTTGTAGGCTAATCTGATATGTTACATATTATATTTCTCCAATAGAATGTAAGTTTCTTGAAGGCAGGGATTATTTTTGTTGTTGAATTTTCGGTGTCCAACAAGACCAACAAATCTTTAATAAACATTTACTGAATTGTTGCAAATACTTCTAGCCTAAACTTCTGTGTTATTGACATTGACAATAAGGTAGCTTATCAGTTTTATCCCAATTAATCACTCACAAACAGAACATTACTTGCAAACTACCACCCTCAAGATAAAGTAGTTATTAACATAGCCAAAACAAATATGGCAGTCTCTGCAACTGATTCAAAACTTCTCACATCCCATAGTTTCCTATAATAAAAAGATAAGTGGATTATTTTAGGAAAAGGTTTGAAATGGTAATTACATTTCTATAGAGAACTCTGGAATAGGAGAACTCTCTTTACCAGTGCAGAATAGTCTGCCAAAGTTCTCATGGTCAATATTTATCAGAGGTAGGTCTTGAACTCAGAATTATATTCCTCTTTTAAAATCCTCGTTTTAAAAAAAGACACCAAGTCCACATCAAAGTCTCAAAATATTAATCCTTAAGGCCCAAGAGAATCCTCCACTGGAATTCAGATACCTCTAGAAACAATTAATGCCTCTAGCTAATAAGAAGAAAAGAACAGCACATACCAGTTCTCAAATTAGTTTATGTGCATTTGAGGTCACTTTCGAAAATAAAGGCCACATTCCACATCAAGTGTCACATTTCTTCTATTAGTTCTCAATGCTCCTAAAATCATATTATAATCCTAAAGCTCAATAAGGAAATCAAATACCATCAAGTCAGATCTTCTTGTTCTATATATGAGGAAGCTGAAGCCCATGAAGGTAATGTAGTACAAGCAAAATGTATTGGAAAGAGGATTTAAAGGTGATTCTACATCCAGACCTCACCAAATTCTGTTTCCTGATCACTTGTGATTCCTAGAGTCACATACATAATCATATCCTCTCACCGTCTTGTTTTATCCCTATAGGAAAGAGATAGAAAAATGGACACACTCTCTTAGCTTGCTTTGTATTTTTGTATCTTTTTATCATTATCCACCTGTTTCACAAAGGCAGGAGTAAAGATTTCACTTTCTGCCCTCAAACTATGCCAGATTTGATTTAGTTTATGCCATACAAAACAAGTGGTGATAATGACTGGATTACCTAATAATAGTTACAGGAAAATTAATAGCTGGGAGTCATATAGTTCTTTATCCATATGATTTCACTTGTTTTTCTGAATTATTATTAAGGGATATAATTATCAAGGTTATTAAGAGGTATGAAATTAGATAGAAACACTGTAAGGTTTATAGAGCTAATATGTGTCAAAGGCAAGATTCGAATCCAGCTCTTCTTGGTTTCAAAGCAAGCCCTTTCCACTATATCATTACACCCTTTTTCTAGAGGTATTGTTAGCCTTTTCTGACAAATGAAGAACTTGAAACTCAAAATAGTTCCTTATCTGCCTCCTCTATATTTTGCTCACCATCTGATGCTAATCTATACTTATTACACATTACTCCCCTTTCCAAACTCCAAGGTCCATCCAAATTAGCCCTTTCCTATATTCTTCTTAAGATTTGTGGCTAGTATAAAATTAGTAAAATTAGTAAAAATGCTATAAAGGGCAATGTCACCCAAAAAGTAATTATCACAATTTAAAGAAGTAACCTCAATATTTATGCTGTTTGTTTTGTAAGAGAATCCAAGTCACTGAAAAAAAAATCAGACCACTATCTACAGATATGCAAATAAACCTTAGAAGTACATGTTTGATGAGTTGTTGAGCTAAGCAATGGTATTTTGGTATGAATCAAATTTTCAATTAAGAAATGCCATCTGAAAAGATGATGTAGATAAATAAGTATAAAATAGAAAGAATAAGTACATTTTAAACAGTTTTAAAACATCAGAAAAGGTAAAATTCAATGTTAAAAATTATAGTAAGAATTGTTAATGAATATATTTGGCTGTGGACAGTATCCCTACTGGACAGTCATTATGATATTTATTGAAGTAATTAATACCTGGGTTTATCTCAAGAGACTAAATCATTAGAATGATGGTCTAGGAATCAGGAAAGACTAAACTTTCATATCCCACCTTTGATTTTGATGAGCCCTGGCACTCTGGGAAATCATTCAAACAATCAACAAATCTGTTTTGAAATCTATTTAATGTCAAGTTTTTCACGTTTGTGCTTTTTGTTAGTTATGTCACTGTTTAAAATAGCCTCCAAGATTAGTGCTGAAGTGCTGTCTAGAGTTCCCAAGTACAAGAAGGCTATGATATGCCTCATGGAGAAAATATATGTGTTAGATAAACTTCATTCAGGCATGAGTTATAGTGCTTTTGGCCATGAATTCAATGTTAATGAGGAATCTAAACAGAAATACACATAAAACAAAGTTATGTTTCTATCACTTGATGAAACTGTCATGACCAGAGGCTCACAAAAATCCAAGGTTCTATTTCTCTTAAGAGCAAAGGTTCAGTATTCACTAATTCAGTCTTTGCACTGATTTTATAGAATATAAGTACCAGGAATGACTGGTTGAATATGAAGAATCTTAATTGTATGTGATTAGCTTCAACTATATTTATATATCTGTACATGTTGTCTCTCCTGATAAAATATAAGTTCTTTAAGGACAGGATTATTTCTTGTTTGTCTTTGAATCTTCAGTTTCTAGCATAGTATCTAACACTTACTGAATGCTTATCAAATGGTTGTTGATTGTTTGAATGATTTCCCAGAGTGCCAGGGCTCATCAAAATCAAAGGTGGAATATGAAAGTTTAGTCTTTCCTGATTCCTAGACCATCATTCTAATGATTTAGTCTCTTGAGATAAACCCAGGTATTAATTACTTCAGTAAATATCATAATGACTGTCCAGTAGGGATACTGTCCACAGCCAAATATATTCATTAACAATTCTTACTATAATTTTTAACATATTGAATTTTACCTTTTCTGATGTTTTAAAACTGTTTAAAATGTACTTATTCTTTCTATTTTATACTTATTTATCTACATCATCTTTTCAGATGGCATTTCTTAATTGAAAATTTGATTCATGCCGAAATACCATTGCTTAGCTCAACAACTCATTAAACATGTACTTCTAAGGTTTATTTGCATATCTGTAGGTAGTGGTCTGATTTTTTTTTTCAGTGACTTGGATTCTCTTACAAAAGAAACAGCATAAATATTGAGGTTACTTCTTTAAATTGTGATGATTACTTTTTGGGTGACATTGCCCTTTATAGCATTTTTACTAATTTTATACTAGCCACAAAGCAAAGTCCGGTATTGACTGTTTAATATGTTTAATAGGATGAAAATGCATCCTATCCAGTCACAGAAAATCAGTGATGTATAAAAAAGGCACTATTTAAGATAGAATGTAGCAAATGAGTGTTGTATTTGCATGATGAAAGCTTAATTTTGATTCAATTTGAAGCTGGGAAGGCAGAAAACTGATAATAAATAGAAAAAAGGTTTCAAAAATTTGGAACAAAAGGTTTTTGCAAGAGTGAATGTTGAAAATTATCTTTGCATGTATTTTAAAACTGAAAAGCTATTATTTAAAAGAAAGAAAGAAAGAAATTCCAACAGTGTATTGTATTTGAAATAAGATTCTGAAAAATAATCAAGAAAGCCAGGGGTGGAAGTTTGATTGTGCCTTTATGTACATTTCATCAACTATGTTCCTGAGAAAAGCTTAAACATCAACTTCACACCTTTGGAATAATCTGTCTGGTACTAGAGAAATTGAAATAACTGGTTTTACAGCAATTCAAAAAGTTCTTTAACTGTCCTCTGAATGTAGCAGGGGATTTTCCTTTATTTTGTTTGTCTTTGTGTAATAGAAGTAAGTACTGGTAATCTCTATAGCAACTCTCTTTCTTTCTTTCTTTCTTTTTTAATCTAGTGCATTACTCTGCATACTGAAATGACCTAAATCGGAAAGACATGCATGCTATGAGGCCTCTCAATATGCAATCAACATACAATAACATTTCTTAAAGCTGGAGCTGGGACATAGGATAAAAACCATCTCCTGGGTTAACCATCTTATATCATGTTTTACGTCTTGTAGTTTTACCAAGTAGTTTCACTTAACAGTATCATTAAGTATACCGAGATTGGAGCAGTGGCTGATGGCCTTGTTAAGAATATGAATAATGGATCCTTGCTTTAGCCTTTTGAAATTTATTTGCTCAAAATGGTTGTGGCAGCCCTTTCTATAGTGGCAAGAAACTGGAAACTGAATGGGTGTCCATCAGTTGGAGAATGGCTGAATAATTTATGGTATATGAATGTTATGGAATATTATTGTTCTATAAGAAATGATCAGCAGGATTGGTTCAGAGAGGCTTGTAAAGATTTACATGAACTGATGCTAAATGAGATGAGCAGAACCAGGAAATCATTGTACACAGCAACAAGATTATTTGATGATCAATTCTGATGGACATGGCTCTTTTCAACAATGAGATGATTCAGGCTAGTTCCAATGATCTTGTGATGAAGAAATCCATCTACACCCAGAAAGAGGACTGTGGGAACTGAGTGTAAATCACAACATAGCATTCTCACTCTTTTTGTTGTTGTTTGCTTGCATTTTATTTTCTTTTACTTTTTTTTCTTTTTGATTCGATTTTTCTTGTATAGCAAGAGTATAGATATGTATGCATATATTGGATTTAACATATAGTTTTACCATGTTTAACATATATTGGATTATTTGCCATCTAGGGGAGGCAATTAGGGCAAGGAGGGAGAAATTGGAACACAAGGTTTTGCAAGGATTAATGTTGAAAAAATACATTTTGCTTTAATAAAAAAAAATTTATTTACTCTCCCTTCTTGATTGTAGTCATGATACTTTTGAAATGTTTGCTATAATTAAAGTTAATATTTTATTTCTAAAGTATTCAAAATAAAATAAACTTTTTCTGTTTTGTAAATAATCCAAAATATCAAATCATTTTTTTAAAAAATCCAACCTATAATCAAATATAATTTCAGTGATGTAAATCTTCAATGAAACTATACAATATAAAAGTGGTTTGTACAAATCTATTGCTAAATTTCTGGTATATATCCACTTTGACATGATATATAATATCTGTGATGTATTTCTGTAATTTCCTTGCTAAAATATGTATTTATATGTAGGTTTATTTAGTTATGTTTACACAAATGTTCATTAGTGATATGGGTCTATAGTTTTCTTTCTCCCATTTGATTCTCTTCCATGTAGGCAATATGACCACATTTGTATTACAGGGAAATTTGATAGGGTCACTTCTTTTTTCTATTTGTTAAAAAATAGTTTATATAATAGTGGATTTATTTACTTAAATTTTTAATAGAAATAGTGATATATACATATATGTGCATACATATATATATAATTTTAGAGCTGTCTTTCCTTTTCAGATCTCATGTGTGACTTGTTTGATTTCTTTTTCTGATATTGGATTAAGTGCTTTCTTTTGAGTTGTAATAATCTGGGCATTTCATATTTTTGTAAATATCTATCCATTTCCTTTAGCTTGTCAATTTTATTGGCATTTAATTGACCAAAATAGTTTTTTTTAATAAATTCATTTATTTTTCTTCATTTGTTGTGAATTATTTTTTCTTTTATGATACAAACATTTAGTTTTACTTATTCTTTTAAAAATAAAATTTGAATAATTATTTATTCTTTTAAAAATAAATTCTTAATCTTATTTTAATGTTATTAATCTTTGATTTTTCAGGATTTTTATTTTGGTGTAAATTGCTTTTGGTAAATAACATGATGGTTTAATTTAGAGAGCCCTAGAAAGTCAATTAAATATGATATTAATGTTAAAAAATTTAGCAGTTATAAAGTATAAAAACCCATATAAATTACCAGCATTTCTGCATTTTAACAATAAAACACAGTAAAAGAAAGAAGACAGATAGAAAGAATAGTTCATTTAAATTAATCACAGTATATAAAAGTAGTTGGGAGTTTACCTACTAACAATACATTTATCTATCATAAAACTACATAAATACAATTACAAAATCATTTTATACCGAGATAGACCTTAAATAACTTAAGCAATATTAATTAGTTGTGGGTAGGCTAAACTAATATTATAAAAATAATATAACTTTGATTTTTTATTCACTGCCATACCATTAAAACTGCCAAGAGATTACTTTATATAATTAGAAAGAAAATTGCAAAAATTCATCTGGCAGAACTAAAGGTCAAGAACCCCAAAGGAAATAAAGAAAAAATTGGAAAGGAAGGAACCTAGCAGCACCAGACCTCAGACTATGCTACAAAATGGTAATCATCAAGATGATTTGATATTGAAATTATTATTAAAGATTAATGATGATTAAGAAAGATTGATAAACACAATAGTTTAAGGAGGAAGGAAATAAATATTTTTAATCAATGACTAGCTAGACACTGTACAAAATGCTCTAAAAATTATGAATTCATTTAATCCTCAGCAAAAACATAAGTTAGCTGCTGATATTATTCCCATTTTATGGAATCTGAAACAGAACTTAAGAAACTTCATCAGATTCACACAACTAGTGAAAGTCTTGTACAAACAAAACTAATACAAACAAGATTAGAAGGGAAGCAACAAACTGGGAAAACATCTTCACAGTTAAAGGTTCTGATAAAGGCCTCATTTCCAAAATATATAGAGAATTGACTCAAATTTATAAGAAATCAAGCCATTCTTCAATTGATAAATGGTCAAAGGATATGAACAGACAATTTTCAGATGATGAAATTGAAACTATTACCAGTCATATGAAAGAGTGTTCCAAATCACTATTGATCAGAGAACTGCAAATTAAGACAACTCTGAGATACCACTACACACCTGTCAGATTGGCTAAGATGACAGGAAAAAATAATGATGAATGTTGGAGGGGATGTGGGAAAACTGGGACGCTGATGCATTGTTGGTGGAGTTGTGAATAAATCCAACCATTGTGGAGAGCAATCTGGAATTATGCCCCAAAAGTTATCAAACTGTGCATACCCTTTGATCCAGCAGTGTTACTTCTGGGCTTATATCCCAAAGAAATACTAAAGAAGGGAAAGGGATCTGTATGGGCCACAATGTTTGTGGCAGCCCTGTTTGTAGTGGCTAGAAACTGGAAATTAAATGGATGCCCATCAATTGGAGAATGGCTGGGTAAATTGTGGTATATGAACATTATGGAATATTATGGTTCTGTAAGAAATGACCAGCAGGATGAATACAGAGAGGCTTGGAGAGACTTACATGAACTGATGCTAAGTGAAATGAGCAGTACCAGGAGATCATTATACACTTCAACAACAATACTGTATGAGGATGTATTCTGATGGAAGTGGATTTCTTTGACAAAGAGACCTAACTCCCTTTCAATTGATAAATGATGGACAGAAGCAGCTACACCCAAAGAAAGAACACTGGGAAATGAATGTAAACTATTTGCATTTTTGTTTTTCTTCCCAGGTTATTTTTACCTTCTGAATCCAATTTTCCCTGTGCAACAAGAGAACTGTTCAGATCTACAAACATATATTGTATCTAGGATATACTGCAACATATTTAACATATATAGGACTGCTTGCCATCTGGGGAGGAGGTGGAGGGAGGGAGGGGAAAAATCGGAACAGAAATGAGTGTAAGGGATAATGTTGTAAAAAAAATTACTCTGGCATGGGTTCTGTCAATAAAAAATTATTTAAAAAAAAAAAAAAAAAAAAAAAAAAAAACTAGTGAAAGTTTGAGACCTAACTTAAAATCAGATCTTCCTGACTCTGAACCCAGGATTTAATCACTTGCAATCTAGCTGCCACTCAATATATACACAATATGGAAAAACAAACAAGCACAATAACTGCATGATAAACATCAAGATGCTAAGTATTAAGGTAGTATATCATGATTCAACAAAAGCAACTTGGAAAATAGAAATCACTTTGGGAGAAACTAGATAAAATTTCTAATATTTTATATCTTATCCTAAACCAAGCTCCAAAGATAAAGAGGACTGAAACTCCAAAAAGGTATACTTGAATCAGACAACAGAGCACTTAAGACTAATTATCTATTCTATGTGAGACAATGGCTCTATATACATATTTAGATGAGTTGGTTATATGATGGCTTTCCTCACCATTGGTGCTTATTGAATGTTTGGTGTTGAGATAATTGTAGGCAAGGATTGGAGGGCAGATGAAGAGAAGCCAGAGTCACTTGGTGGCAGAACAAGGTGGAGAGAGGCTGGAGACTCTGTACTCCAAAATCTAGGATACATTCCTTCACTTCTCTCCCTAAAGACCAAGGACTTTGATTTATCCTGACTCTAGCTGACCCTGAGGCCCTCCAGGAAGCTAACCTGTACTATACATTTGGCACCCAATGTGGACCAAGTACCCTAATGTCACTGAAGAAGTACCTGTGACCAGGAAATGGGGTGAGTATTAAAATAAACAAACAGGGAACTTACTTTGTTAAGAGCTAAACTAGTAATTTTCTTTTTCTGGCTGAAATGGGCAGATATTAGGAAAACATTCTCCCCCACCCCCCACCCCAAGGGAACTCTATAGAAAGCATACTAAAAGTAATAAAGAGGCAAGGTTTGCTTGTAACTTGGGAGTATTGTTGGTGGAGTAATTTGGATACATTAAAATGCACATCCCCTTGGTTCTTCAAGGAAAAAGAAATAGAGGCAGATAATTGGAAAATAGTAGGAGATCAACTATGTGAATATTACAATAATAAAGGTCCTGATTCAATTTCTAAGGAAATTTTCTGTATATACAACATAATACAATTGGCCTGAAAGAATCCCACAAGTTCTAGAAAAAAGAAAAGTTTTAAGAACAGCCAGATAAGGATGTGTGAGGAGAAAGAGGAAGAAAAGGGAGAGGTTAATGAAAATATTACAGAAAGCCATGGGGAGTTAAGTGAATATAAAAGGCCCAGCTTCAACTCTGCCTACAAGTGAGCAGGCTCTTGACCCTCCCCCATCAACTTCACCTTCCTGGGTGGAGGAAATAGGAAGAGTGGGAGGAATAATGATATCAGCAGCAATTCCCTCCAAAAAATCACCCCTGCATGACTCCATTGCAAAAAACACTACTTAAAGCCAGAGAGGAAGAGCAGAATAAAGCTGATTTGAGAATAAAAATGTATCCTGTGATTGAACAGCTTAACTCTTCATCAAGAAAGGAGAAGATATACTCCTTTTAATCTAGAAGTTATCAAAGAGCTGAAAAAGGCTTCCACTCTTTATGGGGCTACATCATCTTTTGTTAAGATGTTATTACAGAATTTGGGTTATGAAATCTTAACCCCTAGTGACTGGAAATCTATAGCAAGGACATGCTTAGAACCTGAACAAAACTTGTTGTGGCTTTCTGAATATAGTAAATTCTGTAGGATACAAGCCCAATGAAATAGGCAAACAGGAGTTAATACACCAATCACCGGTGACCAACTAACAGGTGTAGGTTCTTATGCAGACACTTCAGCACAGATTAATTACCCCATAGCAGCATATTGCTGCTGCTGCTATCGAAGCATGGGGTTTTCTCCCAGATAAACAAGATAGAGGGGAAGCCTTCACAAAAACAACACAAGGTCCAAATGGACACTTTGCTGATTTTGTAGGACATCTGCAGACAACTGTCATACAAACCACTGATGAAAATGCAGCAACAAAAATTATGATAAGGCAACTTGTTAAAGAAAATGCTAATGAGGTTTGTAGAAGAATTATACTGGGACTATACAAGGATGCTCCTTTAGAGGAAAACATAAGATACTGTGCCACAGTGGGCACAAATACCTTTTATACCCAGGCTATGCTGCAGACTTCCCAAGATCTGAACATGAGAAGACAGGGTCCCTTTTGGCAAGGGACTTCCAGAAAGACTCATCAATGCTTTCAATATGGTAAAGTAGGACACTTGAAAGTTCAATGTTGGCATAAAGACAGAGTGAGAAAACGGAGTGGTAGAACAAGACCCAACACCCCATGTCCAAAATGCAACAGAGGCTTCTATTGAGCGTCAGAATGTAGACTAATTCAGGGAAATGGGATGGCGGGGCCCAGCTCCAGGACCCAAAGCAAAAAATACTTGGGGCATGATGGTAGCTGATGCTACATCCAGAGAGTCTTTAGAAATTCAGTACTCAGACCTGACCAATCAGCCAAGAAGCAACCTGATGGGAGAAAAGGATTACAATTGGGGAAAATAGAGTTGTATGCAGCTGGGACTACTGAGATATTCCCTGGATAGGTGAAATCTGTTCCTCTCCAACCTATGGATACCTTGCCTCCAGACACAGTAGGCTTGACCATTTCACCTCCTGAGAGTACTTAGAAAACAGTGTTCATCTATACAATGATGTGGGAAACTGGGGAATGTGTAGACAATATCCCAGTCACTTATACAGGTAGACAATGTGTGACTTATCAACCAGGAGAAGTAGTAGCATCAGGTTTACTGATACAGACTCCTAATAGGCAACTGGTGATAGTTGCCCAGATTCTGACTCCAAGCAACAGAATCCAGGCACATTCTTGACAATAGCTGTGACAGCTGACTATGCTCACTATCTATATAAATGGCATACCATTAGAAGGATTGGTAGACACAGGTGCAGATCATACAGTTATTAGAGGTGCCAACTGGCCCATTCCCTGGCCAAAGATTAAGGCAGACATCTATATGTCTGGTGTAGGAGGATCAATAGCAGCTGATGTTAGTGCTACCCCTTTGAGATGGACATTTGAAGGTAAAACAGGAGTTTTTACTCCTTTAATAGTTGAAAAAAATCCTCATCAATCTGTGGGGAAGAGATATCTTACAACAGTTAGGATTACAAATGAGTACTTCGAATTTTTAGGCAGGGCTGCTATTGCAACCCTGTCAACACTCTCACCTATTCCTATCCAGTGGAAAACTGATACATCAGTGTGGATAGAACAGTAGTCCTTAGCTAGTGATAAAATTCAGGCCTTATTAGATATAATACAGGAGCAATCTGAACAAGGACATTTACAACCTTCTCTAAGTCCTCAGAATTCCCCTGTATTTGTTGTAAGAAAGAAATCTGGAAAATGGAGGATGTTGACTGATTTAAGAAAAGTAAATGAACAGATGGAAACTAAGGGAACTCTTCAGCTTGGACTTCTATCTCCTATTCAATTGCCTAGACAATGGCCTCTTTGGGTTATAGACATTAAGGATTCTTTCTATTCTATCCCTCTGGATAAGGAGGATATGAAAAGATTTGCCTTTTCAGTGTCTAGCGTTAATTTAGCTGACCCTTATAAAAGATATGAATGGACAGTTTTGCCACAGGAAATGAAAAAATAGCTCTAGTATGTGTCAAATGTATGTTGCTGCTGCTCTTATTCCAATAAAAAAAGCATTTCCAAAAGTAATGTTATTACATTACATGGATGATATATTGGGATGTGCAGCTGAGGAGCAAATGTCAGAAGCATGTCTACAAAAGACCACAGAAACACTAAGGAACTATAAATTGCATATAGCTCCAGAAAAAAATTCAAAGACATGCTCCTTTCCAATATTTAGGATATGAAGTATATCCTAAGATGGGTATACTACAAAAACTGTCCTTAAGAACAGAGAAGCTAAACACCTTAAATGACTTTCAGAAATTGATAGGAGATATCCAATGGATGCAACCAGTGTTAGATTTGACTACCTATCAATTACAACCATTATATGACATTTTAAGGGGAGACAGTGCTTTAAACTCACCACACC
Source organism: Antechinus flavipes (assembly GCF_016432865.1). Classification (NCBI taxonomy): domain Eukaryota; kingdom Metazoa; phylum Chordata; class Mammalia; order Dasyuromorphia; family Dasyuridae; genus Antechinus; species Antechinus flavipes. The sequence continues at coordinate 109,066,281 of NC_067403.1, forward strand.
AGTTTACAAAAGAAGCTCAAGAGGCTTTGTGAGAAGTTGAACTGGCTTTATCCAATGTGAAAAAGTCACTTTGAAAATAAACCTTTGAAAATATCAGTTTTTGTTACAAAAGAGGCACCCATAGCAGTCCTTCCTCAAGGAGACAGTGAAATAGAGTGGGTGAACCTCCCAGCACAAGCAGAACAAAGCCTTACTCCTTATCCAGTACTTGTGGCTAGAATTTTATTGAAGGCCATTAAGCAAGCAGTACAATTATCTGAGATAAGCCCTGACAAGAGTACCAATGCGCAAATTAATGTATGCTGTGAAACCATCCCAGAGTGGCAAATTTTATTGGCTATGGCTCCAAATTTTACACACGGGTTTCCATTAAAGATATCCCAACTTTTACATAATTGGCAATGGATTCTTGAAGAAAAGGTTTCTAAAGTTCCTCTTAAAGGACCAACTATCTTTACAGATGCATCCACACATAACATTTGTGCTGTATACTTTCGTGACTTAACTAAAATATAGTCAGAATTCCTTTTCAGTCCACTCAGCAGAATGAACTGTAGGCAATCATTCTCGCTCTTACTTATTATCCAGGAAAATAAACATAATATCTGATTCGGCCTATTCAGTGGGTCTGGTACCAAAAAACTGCCACAGCCCAAATAAAATTTGTAGCTTCTAATATATATCAGCTCTTTAAGGAACTTCAAGACCAAGTGAGAAAGCATCCAGGTAAGATTTATATCTTGCATGTCCACTCGCATAGTGGACTTCCCAGTACTATATTTTGATGGTAATTCAAAGGCAGATAGCCTTCTAACCATGTTGGTCAATATTCCTTTATCTCAGGCAGCCCAAGAATCTCATTCTAAATATCATCAGGCTGCTCAAGCTTGTAATTTGGGATAACAAAAGAGGAAGCATAGTAAAAGGCTGTACAGTTTGCCTTCCTTTCCATGCTCTTACGCTCCCTTCAGGGAAGAACCCTCATGGCTTGAGATCCAATGAAATTTGGCAAATGGATGTGACCCATTATAAATTTTTTGGTTATATGTGTTTTATCCATGTTGTAGATGACACCTTTTCAGGATTTACTTTTGCAATACCAGAGTGGTCACTGAATTCCTTATACAAGCATTTGTAATTATGGGTGTGCCACAAGCAATAAAAACAGATAATGGACCTACATATACTTCTAAACATTTTGCACCCTTTTGTGCACGGGATAAGATTTTACACAGCACTGGAATACCCTTTAATCCTCAAGGACAGGCAATAATAGAGAGGAGAAACAGAGACATCAAGACACTCCTCCAAAAAGAAAAAAACTTGGGATCCACAGGTAACCTAGAGAACTTCTAAATTTAGCTTTTTATACAATTAACTTCTTGATTTTTGATAAAGATGCACTGGCTCCGGCAGACAAGTTTTATAACCTACTGGAAGGACAGTGTCCAGTGCGAGCAGCTCCACTTTCTTTAGGTAATCACCAGATGATGTGGAGAGATCCAAAAAATGGTGAATGGAAGGAACCAGATAGATTAATGGGTTTGTTTGTGTCTCTAAAGATGGAGAAGGAAGCAGATAGGTGCTGATGAGTCATATTCACCTTGTCCATCAAAGAGAGATGGAGCAAACCTAAAGGCGAAAACCCAAGAAACATCGGGTAGTTCCATCACTGATTGTGCCCACCATTGAAGGAGCATGGCAGTTATGGCAATTGACTCAGGGACGTCAAAAATTGTTAATGAGACTGATGCAGGACTTCAAAACCCTCAGGAATCATTGTAATCCCTGACACATGAAAAAATTATTGTAGGACTTGAAAACCCTGAGGAATCATTGGAGTCCCTGAGACATGATAAGACTGTTGCAGAACTTCAAAATGTGCAGGAATCATTGGATCCCCTGACACATGATGAGACTGTTGCAGGACTTCAAAATCTGCAGGAATCATTGGATTCCCTAACACATAATAAGACTGTTGCAGGACTTTTAAAACTTGCAGGGATCATTGTATTCCCTGAAAAATAATGTAATGGACAATAGATTGGTTTTGGACTAAATCTTGGCTGCTGAAGGAGGTGTATGTGTGATTGTTATTTACATACCCTCCTTCTAGGACTTTTAGAAATATTTTACTATACCATGTTGATTCATATTGTTTATAATATCACTACTTGCATGTACAATTCATGTTTGTTACACCACAATGAGCCTTCACTGGCTGGGGGGAAGAGTCGTCACTACTAGCCTGTGCTTTATTGCTATGTGCTTGTGTAATATCTCCCATGCTGATGTATTTGTGTATACATATTTCTAGTAAGACCCTTCAGCCCAAAAACCCACTAACAATATCTTGCTTGACTCCCCACTTCCCTTTGGTGTTTTTCATCTCTGTTCCTGAGAAATCAGGGAGGGTGTGATCATCTCCTTTTTAGTGCTTTCACCTCCCTTCCTGAAAAGTCAGGGCAGGGCTTAATCAACTCCTTTTTGGGGTTCTCATCTCCCTAAGAAGTTAGGGAAGGCATGACCACCTGTATTCTAAAATAAAAGAAAGTGGGAGATGTAGAGGGCTGAAACTCTAAAAAGGTATGCTTGAATCAGATAACAGAGCACTTAAGGATAATTACCTATTCGATGTGGGACAATGGTTCTATATACATATTTAGATGAAATGGTGATGTGATGGCTCTCCTCCCCATTGGTGCTTGCTGAATGTTTGGTGTTGAGATAATTGTAAGCAAGGATTGAGAGAGGGGTGGGGGGAGAAAAGCCAGAGTCACTTGGCAGCAGGATAAGGAGGAGAGAGGCTGGAGACTCCGAACTCCAGAATCCAGGATACATCTTTGTCAAGCTGCGTGTCAGCTTGCCTGTCTTCTTCACTTCTCCCTCCCTCCCTCCCTCCCAGGACTTTGATTCATCCTGACTCTGGCTGAGCCTGAATCCCTCCAGGGAGCTAGTCCATACTTTATACAAAGAGATGCTTGGTTTAGACATGAAAGATGTTCATAAACAAACTTAAAAATCAAGGGAAAAATTGCATTTCAGATTTTTGAATAAGGGAAAAGTTTATGACTATAAAAAGGAAACAGAATTATTTAAGGTTGTTGGGATATGGGAGCCACGTGCTAGTGGCTGCTGGAAATCTAACTCAGACCTATAGAATGGATCTCTTTATATGAAAAAATGATGATGATACAAGGAGACTGAGAAGCAGTTGTATTGTCTGACCTCTCTCCTCTTCCCTCTACCTCCAATTTATTTCATTACCAGTCCACAAAGCAATACTTGTGTCAGTAAAGGCTGCTTTGCAACTCCTTCAGATGCTATGGAGGCTCTTGGAGAACTGACCTGGTCCTTCACTTAGGCATGGTCCGTAACATAAGATAAAATGGACAATTTTTATTACAAAGTATTTTTAGGGCTTTTGCATAAACAAAATTAATGCAGCTAAAAATTAAAAATGAAGAGAACTTCTGGGATATAGTGAAGAAGGTAAAGTAAAGAGGTAGAGTAGAATCTCTCAACATTCTCCTTTAAGGAACTTTAAATAATGCTTCAAATCAAATTCTGAAGAATTTGAAGAATAAGAAAAAGTCAGAATGAAAAATGTCTCCAGTCTAAATTAACTTAGTAGGTCAGAAAGAAAAATCTATAATACAAGAGTTAGGAATAATTTAGAGCCCACATGACAGCAGCTCTGTCAGAGAGCCCTAGAAATGGCAATATCAATATTAGCATCAATATCAATTTATGAAACCCTCAAACCAAAGAGAGTAAAATGATCAAACAATTGGTCAAAAAGAGAGAGAGAGAGAGAGAGAGAGAGAGAGAGAGAGAGAGAGAGAGAGAGAGAGAGACTTTGCATGGACCCCAGTAACAGCATAAAGTACAGGATGTGGTGCTGTTTGACATAATTGTTTATACCCTTTTATGGTTCAGAGTCCCAAATTACTACCAGCTCTGAGGATCATATAATTCCTGAATCACACAATCCTGAAACAGTGAAAATGTCTAAATTTACAAATTAGCTGTGAAAACAGAAATTTAAAATTTTCTAAAGCTTGAAACAGTCCCTCCTACCTGCTGCCACCGAGGAACAGTGTCCAATTTTAACATAAAGTTCAAAGTCAAAAAACAGTCTATGACAAGGAGCAAACAGCAAAGAATTTGACCATAAAAAGCTATTATGATACTAGAGAAGATTAAGTCACAAACTTAGAAGACAACAACATGAAAACAGATACTTATAAAATCTGAAAGAAAAATGCGAGTTATAATAGTTTAAAAAAAAATTTCTGGAAGAGTTAAATAAAATGATAGAAAGAGCAAAAATGAGAGTAATACCAAAAAAAAGAAAAAGAAAAAGAAAGAAAAGAAAGAAAAAGAAAGGATAATTAATAGCATGGTAAAAAGAGACACAAAAATACTAAAGAAAATATCACCTTAAAAATACATGATTTACACCTAAAAGTTTACAAAGCAAATTAGGCAAGCATAGAAAAAAATTTTTTTTCTGTCATGTCTATAGATAAAGGAAGAGTTGGCAAATGAGAAATAGAAAGAATCACAAAAAGTAAAATAGATCATTTGATTATATGGAATTAAAAAGGTTTAGCAAAAACTAAAACAATACAGGCAAAATTAAAGGAAAAAGAGAAAACTGGGAGAACAAATTTAAAGCAAGCTTCTCTGATAGTATTCATATCTCAACCATATAGGGAATTAAACCATTTTTGTAAAAATAAGAGGTATTCATTCTTCAATTGATAAATGATTCAAGAATATGAGCAAGTAGTTTTCCAAAGATGAAATCAAAGATATTAATAATCTCAAAAAATAATGCAGATTAAAACAACTAATGTATCACCTCAAACCTATCAGATTGGTTATCATGACAGAAAAGGAAAATGACAAATTCTGAAGGGGATATCAAAAAATAGGGATACACTGTTGGTGAATTTGTGAACTGGTCTAACTGTTCTCGAGAACACTTCAGAACTATGTCCAAAGGGCTACAAATCTCTGCATAACTTTTGACCCAGCAATATTGCTTCTAGATCTATATCCCAAAGAGATCAAAAAATTTATGTACAAAAATATTTTTATCAGTCTAAATGGTTATCAACTGTGGAAGAATAGATAAACACATTGTAAAACATAACTATGAAGGAATGCTAAGTGATGAGTAGGATGGTTTCAGAAAGACTTGGGAAGATTTATATGAACTGACAAAAAGTGAAATAAGCAGAATGAGGAGTGCATTGTACAAAGTAACAGCAATATTGTAACAATTATCAATGGGGAAGACTTAGCTACTCTGATCAAGACAATGATGCAAGACAATTCCAAAAGGCCCAGATAAAAAAACTATCCCTTTTTAGAGGAAGAACTGATACATTCTCAATGAAGAGTGAAGCATAACATTTTCTCTGTGTTTTTTGCTTTTTCTTGTTTGTTTTTTGCAACATGAATTGTAGAGGGCCAGAACTCTGGAGAAGTATATCTGAAACAAAGTGTTAACTCAGTGAAATTGATGAGATGATGGTTCTCTAGTTCACATATATATTTAGTACTTAATATGGTGACATAATGGTTCTCTGGTTCACACATATTCAGTATGCTGTAATGATTGTATTTCTACTTGCAATTATACTAAGATATATAAGGCATATGAGGGCTGAGAAGGACTGGAAACGAGACATTCCATTTTTGACCATCCTCCTGGTGGCTCTCCTGCCTCCTGCACTCCTTAATTCTAGAAAACTAGCCCAAACATATATAGCTTAGTACAATTACATCATTACAGCATACTGAATATGTGTGAACTAGAGAACCATTATATCATCATACTAAGTATTACGTGAACTAGAGAACCATCATCTCATCAATTTCATTGAGTTAACACCTTGTTTCAGGTATACTTCTCCAGAGTTCTGGCCCTCTATAATAAATAATATGGAAACATGTTTTATATGACATCTTTGTATAATTCACATCATATTCCTGCCTTTTCAATAGTGGAAGAGTGACTAGAGGGAGGAAGAGAATTCAAAACTCAACTTTAAAAAAATGAATGTTAAAGATACAATTAGCTTAGAAGCAAAT